>NC_079442.1:44156168-44196168 GCF_903798145.1 Danio aesculapii | reverse complement strand
TACATGGCCACTTTTTGCAGGTAAGGTGGTCCCCGGGACACGAACGCTCATGTGACAACAATAAAACGATCCCTTGTTGTGAGGCAGCCGGAATGTTCTTTGACGACTGTATTGATCCTTCTTAACACGCAGCATGTACCGGGACAGGAACTCAACGAGGGCTGTAAATTGGCCATGACGGGAGGCATAAAGTGAAACAATGTTCGATGTAAGCAAACAGTCGTTTAGCGGACGCCTTTGTTTAAATTGACTTTGGGGGGTGGGGGACCTGTTACAGGGACAAACAATGTGGAGAATTTGGGGATTAAAGTCATTCCCATTTTCTAGTCCAACTACATCCCAAAGGTGTTCCATCCATCTTTTTCCTACACCCAAAGATGCTTTGCATTAATTATTGAAGTAAACAGTAATACATGAGTGAAATGTTTAAACATGACAGAATGACAATCTGGATATACCTAGGTATAGCTGAATAACTAGTTCAGCTTAAGATGTCATCGTTTCCTTATTCTCGTGTATATCCTATTATGTGAAAGTAAAATTCTGGTAAAAATCAGACCAATCAGAGCAAAACCCTGATTCTGACGATCCACAAGGATCCTTAATATGTATGTCCCAGCACAGTTTGATTGGTCAGTGTTTCCTAATGAGATTACAACAATGAATCTCGCCCTACCAAATCCCAAAGGTGTTCTATCCACCTTCTTCCTATGCCCCAAGATGCTCTGCATGAATTATGGGAGTAACTTCTAGTAAATTGTAAACAATCAGTGAAATATTTTTAAGATGCCAGAGAATGATAATCTGGATATATCTTGGCATAGCTGAATAATTAGAGTTCAGCCTCAAACACCATTGTTTCCTCATTCTCATGTATATCCTATCCCAGGGGTTCTCAATCTCGGTCCTGGAGGTCTGGTGTGCTGCAGATTTTAGCTCCAACCCCAATCAGACACACCTGGGCTAGTTAATCAAGCTCCTACTAGGCTTTCTAGAAACATCCTTGTAGGTGTGTTGAGGCAAGTTGGAGCTAAAACCTGCAGGACACTGGACCTCCAGGACCAAGTTTGAGAACCCCTGTACTATCCCATGAGTGTAAAATTCCAGTAAAAATCAGGCCAATCAGAACAAAACTCTGACGATTCAGATGGGATGATTAATATGCATGCTATCTCATCTCTTGTTCAAACACATCCCAAAGGTGTTCCATCCACCTTCTTCTTATGGTCCAAGATGCTTTGCATGAATTATGGCAGCAACGTCCAGTAAACTGTAAACAAAGAGTGAAATGTTTTTAAAGGTACCATAGATTAAAAATCTGCATATACCTAGGCATAGCTGAATAATTTAAGCTCAGCCTCAAACACCATTGTTTCCTCATTCTCATGTATATTCTATCCCAGGGGTTCTCAATCTCTGTCCTGGAGGTCTGGTGCGCTGCAGATTTTAGCTCCAACCCCAATCAGACACACCTGGGCTAGCTAATCAAGCTCCTACTAGGCTTTCTGGAAACATCCTTGCAGGTGTGTTGAGGCAAGCTGGAGCTAAAATCTTCAGGACACCGGACCTCCAGGACCAAGTTTGAGAACCCCTCTCCTATCCCATGAGTATAAAATCCCAGTGAAAATCAGGCCAATCTGAACAAAACCCTGGCTCTGATGATCCAGATGGGATCATTAATATGCATGCTCCAGCACAGTTTGATTGGCCACAGTGATTCCTAGTGAGATTACAAAAATGCATCTCTTGTCCAAGCACATCCCAAAGGCGTTCCATCCACCTTCTTCCTATACTCCAAGATGGTTTGCATGAATTATGGGAGTAACTTCAAGTAAACAATCAGTGAAATGTTTTTAAAAGTGCCATAGAATGAAAATCTGGATATACCTAGTCATAGTAAAAAAAAATAGAGTTCAGCCTCAAACACCTATATCCTAGCCCATGGGTGTAAAATCTCTGTGAAAATCAGGCAGAGTTTGATTGGCCACAATGTTTCCTAGTGAGATTACAACCATGCATCTTGTCCAACCACATTCCAAAGGTGTTCTATCCACCTTCTTCCTATGCCCCAAGATGCTTTGCATGACTTATGGCAGTAACTTTTAGTAAATTGTAAACAATAAATGAAATGTTTTTAAAGGTGTCGTGGAAGGAAAATACGGGCATACCTACAGTAGGCATGGTTAAACAATGAGAGTTCAGCACAAGGAAATTATATACTGTGAGCCTCAAACACTATTGTTCTCATGTACATCCCGTGAGTGTAAAATATTTTACACTTATTTTCCAAGGTTAGTATATTCCCTATGTTTGTAAAACGTTTATTTTGAAAACTGGACATGACATAAGAAACTGTAGGAGGCCATACATTGCTAAGGGAGAGTTTAATCGCATGCATTCACACCTTATCAGTGAGCAAAATGAAAAGTTTATTCAACGGCAGCCCGAAGCAGCATGCGTTCCGTTTAGCAGTGTCTTTTGTTAGTTTAACGTGTATATTGTGAAATTTGCAACGTATGATTGTAATGGGGCAACAAACACATGTAAACTACTGAATATAAGCGTTTAATGCAGATTTATGCATCATGTCATATCACTCAGCTCTTACTATGCTTTTCCTGGAGTGAAAGCATGCCAATAAACTCCATTAAACTAATCTGTTTATGTAGAGGTTGATCTACAAAGAAAAACTCTAAACGGGTTGTAATGCTGTGTTCACACCAGACACGGTACATGCAAATTTAGTTGTGATATTGACGCGTAAATAGACGCGTGAACATTTTCAGTTTACTCGCTTCATTTGTGTGTCAAATCCGCTTCATTCGCACGTCAAATACACTTCACAACAAATGCTGATTTGCATCATGGGAAGGGCTTCTGTCCGCCCAGTGGCTCTAGCTTCGTTGCTATATGGTTAACATGAATTTTATTGAGAATAGCTGCGTTTATATGCTTTCGGAAGACTGAAAAACAGCGTCGATTCGTTAGGAGCCGTGCCTGAGTCCACTAGATCCATTCTGAGGTGCACCCAGCACTGTGAGCTTATAAACTCCTCCAGAAACTATACCTAGATGATGGAAGCTTTCAACGGTGCTTCAGACTGAGTTGAGCCCAGTTTGATGAACTGTTGTCCGGTGTAGGCAGGAAGATTTCCCCTCGGGACACCAACAACAGGCACTACGTCATAATCACTTCCCATACAACAGAAAGCTCCTGATTGGTTAGCACGGCACGAATGTCCGTTGAAGTTCAGATTTTCCAACTCAAGCATTTATTCGTGCAAATTCGTGGCACCACATTGCACAGCAGGAGGTCTATTTGCGTCTTTGCGTCGACTTGACATGTAAATCACTCATGCTTGCCGCTTCTTCCGCATCTGGTGTGAACGCAGCATAAAAGGACTTGTAAAACTAATCGCTGGAGATTTTTTGCTCTTAACTAAGAGACATACTTTCTAAGTAGAGCTCAATTTAAACAATGCATCAATACATTCTATGGCACATTTAAAAACAGCATACAATGAGGTGTCATTATTCTCCTTACAGTTCAATTCCTCATTATTCTCCTCACAGGCAAAAAATAAGAATTACGAAAATATTTTCAGCAGACCGTGAATATGGTAGCTGAGCTCCTCACTTCTCATTGCAGTACACTATAAAAGTCGTCCCTATGACTTGTGGATTACATTTTTCCCACTATTTTACTGTACTGCAGAAATCATATGTAAGCTGTACTTTGGTAAATCTAATTTGCACATATTTAGAAATCCAATGACGTTTGCTGTCACTGACGTCAAGCCTGGCGAAATGCATTCCTGACAAACCAGGTCTGAATATGCGCGTGCATGAATGACACATTTCACATTTATTCACTTAGGAAACTCAGCCAACTCACAGATTCTTTGAGCAGGAGGTAAATTACATTTAAGAGCTATTGAGATCTGGTCTGTTCGTCACACAAAGCTATTGTTTGACTTCAGAAGACTTGGAAGAAATACTGCATGAGTCATATGGGCTACTTTAATGTCAATTATTGGAAAACAGCTGCTTAGAGGATCTTCAAAATAACTCCATCTGGACTTACGTAGAGGAAGCAAAACACTTTTCCACTGCATGGCATGGTATTGAACGGCTAACTTCAGTTTGGTTTTGCTGAGCTTGGTTTGGTTTGCATTTTAGTACTGCTTAAAGTAATGTAATGTGCATTTATATAGCATATTTATTGTCTATTGCCATGTTTTGGTAAGGGTTCAGCTTGTTTAAAAAGTGCCAGGTAATGGGTATTGAACACAGTTGAAAAGCGTTCAAAAGTGGGATACAAAATATGCAAACTATATAGCAGGTGCGTTGGCTTTTTTCAGTTTGTGTAATCTTTTTGTGTGCCTCAGTGAACTAAATTCATATATTCTTTTCAATTAAATCTCATTTATTAATCAAACAACTACTTTTCAATGATTTCAATGAATAATGCCTTGATTCTGAAACAGAAACCTGTGATAGACTAAACAATTATGAAAGACGATCTGTTTTCGATATAAAACGGTGAATTTTCCCAGACGAGACCAATTTTGCACACCTGCATCAATAAATAGATGATCATGAAACATCACACCTAATGTTTACTAGAACATCCATGTGCATGGCATAGTGGTGTATTAAAATACACAACACAGTTTAATTGACTTAACTATTAGGCTATATGTAGATACAAACACCTACATCAAACATCAGATCTGTCCGTTTCAGGTAGTTTCTCAAAATGCTTTCTCAACCGATCTTGCGTCCTTATGTTCTCATGTAACGTCATTCAATTCAATTCACCTTTATTTGTATAGCGCTTATACAATTTAGATTGTGTCAAAGCAGCTTCATATAAAAGGTCATAGTAAATAGGAACAGTGTAGTTCAGTTTGTAGTGTTTAAGTTCAGTCATTATCAACAGACAATGTTTGGTTCCAAAACGCAGAACTGCAAGAATAGAGGACGCATGAAAGGACAAAGATGTGTCTTTGATATAGAGAATGATTCGAGTGCAGACTTGAGCTTAGTACTCGATCTAGATTCTTCGGATTAATCTTCAATGCCTCCTCCTCCATCTTACCCCAGACATGCTAAATATTTTATGTCTGGTGACTGGGCTGTCCAATCCTGGAGCACCTTGACCTTCTTTGCTTTCAGGAACTTTGAAGTTGAGGCTTAAGTATGAGGTGAAGCGCTAATTTATATTAATTTATATTAGATCCAAATTTATATAAACATTATTATAATTATATAAAAACTATTATTGTTATAATGAAATTATTCAACCATTAATTATTATTAAATTATTATTATTATTATTATTATTAAAGATACATATTAGAGCAAACTAATTTCCAGACCCCTTACACACACACTTTTAGTTTTGGGGGGGGGGGGGGGGGGAGGTTGTAGCATTAATTAGCGGGGTCAAACACCCACATAATTTACACCCCAGATCTGTACCATGCAGTTGAAAAGGACCTACAGTTAGAAAAGTTGGCAAAGACATAACAGTGAGAATTTTGGGTTGAATCAAATCTTCAACCCTCAGCTGAAGTCCAAGCTTCCATCGTTTGGCTCTTTCATGACTCTTTTTCCCTCCACCTGAACTAGTTTCAGGAACTGGTTGTGCAACTGAATCCGGACTCATTTCTCTCCAGCTGAGCGCTTCACTCTCAGAGCACCGGCTTAGCTTTTCCAATTTCTAAGAAATCTATTACGCTTCCATATTCGGTGTCCTTCTTATGAGGATAATTCCAGGATGGTTTCCAGTGGTGCCCCCATTCCAGGCCAAGTAATATTGCTTTATTATCTCTAAGGTCACACTGAACCATGTGTAAATGAAGAAGTGGGCCAGAAAAACCTTGAAAACTCCAGTGGCCTTTGGTGATGGAGAACTCCGATAGCGGCGATCTGAGGCGACTGGGTGGACAGATTGTTAAGATCGAGTGAGGGGTGAAAGACGGGGCGGTGAAAAATCGATGGCGTGCATTAATTGATATACGTGAAGGCCTAAGTGCTCTGAGAGTCTGGGTCAATTGTGTCTTTGACTTTGATTAGTGAGGAACAATGGGAGAAGTGTCCACCTGTTTGACTGAGGGCATATTGACAAGACAACACTTTTTCTTGGTGCCTTTCATGAAGTCTGTCTGGCGCACGACCTTTACGGCTTGCAGACATCAGTCATCAAAGGACGCTTTTTCTTTCACTTGACTTTCCCACTAGGTTTCAGTCTTTCTAAAACCCTTTTTACACTACATGCATGACAAATAATAATAACAGCACAAAATAACAAAAGTACAAATGAGCATAATAAAGTACAATGTATATCATTGTTCATCAAATTATCAATTAACATTTTAAGAGAAATTCAGAAATCAAATATTTTGTATATTTTAAATGATCCAATAAACTGCACAAAAGAATATTTTTAACATACTACATTTTAGACAAGCATTATGAACGCAATTTTCTAATCAGCCAAGCACATGGCAGCAACTCAATGCATTTAGGCATGTAGACATGGTCAAGACGATCTGCTGCAGTTCAAACTGAGCATCAGAATGAGGAAGAAAGGTGATTTAAGTGACTTTGAACATGGCATAGTTGTTGGTGCCAGATAGGCTGGTCTGAGTATTTCAGAAACTGCTGATCTACTGGGATTTTCACGCACAACCATGTCTAGGGTTTACAGAGAATGGTCCAAAAAAGAGAAAATATCCAGTGAGTGGCAGTTCTGTGGGCGCAAATGCCTTGTTGATGCCAGAGGTCAGAGGAGAATGGCCAGACTGGTACGAGCTGATAGAAAGGCAACAGTAACTCAAATAACCACATGTTACAACCGAGGTATGCAGAAGAGCATCTCTGAATGAACAACACGTTCAACTTTGAGGCGGATGGGCTACAGCAGCAGAAGACCACACCGGGTGCCACTCCTGTCAGCTAAGAACTGGAAACTGAGGCTACAATTCACACAGGCTCACCAAAATTGGACAACAGAAGATTTTAAAAAATGTTGCTTGGTCTGATGAGTCTCGATTTCTGCTGTGACAATCAGATGGTAGGGTCAGAATTTGACATCAACAATATTAAAGCATGGATCCATCCTGCCTTGATATCAACGGTTCAGGCTGGTGGTGGTGGTGTAATGGTGTGGGGGATATTTTCTTGGCACACTTTGGGCCCGTTTGTACCAATTGAGCATCGTGTCAACGCCACAGCCTACCTGAGTATTGTCGCTAACCATGTTCATCCCTTTATGACCACGGTGTACCCATTTTCTGATGGCTACCTCCAGCAGGATAACGCGCCATGTCATAAAGCGTGAATCATCTCAGACTGATTTACTAAACATGACAATGAGTTCACTGTACTCAAATGGCCTCCACAGTCACCAGAGCTCAATCCAAAAGAGCACCTTTGGGTGGAACAGGAGATTCGCATCATGGAAGTGCAGCCAAAAAACCTGCAGCAACTGCATGATGCTCTCATGTTAATATGGAACAAAATCTCTGAGGAATATTTCCAGTATTTTGTTGAATCTACGCGATTAAGGATTAAGGTAGTTCTGAAGGTACTAGTAAGGTGTATCTAATTAAGTAAGTGTAAGTGTGTGTATATATATATATATATATATATATATATATATATATATATATATATATATATATATATATATATATATATATATATATATATATATATATATATATATATATTTATATATATATATATATATATATATAATAGAAAATTTTTATTTCTCAGCTTATTATTTAAGACTACAATATTTATATAATATATAACAGTATTGTGTTTTTTATATAATAATTGTTTTTGAACGTGTCACATGACATGATTGTATATAAACATGAAAAACATCCCATTCACAAACACTACAAACGTTGAATGGCATGTAATGCTTCCATGGATGTATATGAAAAGCGACTGCGTTATTTTCAGAGCTAAAGATGTTCTAAACATATTTCAGATGAATGGACATCATTCCTAATGACGTCCATGAGCTCAATTAGCACAGTCTCCTAGCATACTAGCAGTGAGTTCACCTAGAAAAAGAGCTAAGCATGAATAGTGCATTAATGAACAAGTGCAGAGAGTCTACAGGGACCCACGCTCTCTTAACAAACACCAACCAAACCTCGGCAGATCCATCACATCAGACCAGCCTGAGCGAACAATAATAGCCCCTACTAAAGCTTTTAACCATGGTCCTTTCTACCCGACATGGTACTACTAATTTTCCCGAATCCACAAGAGCCCCTCTGCAGGAACAGAAACACAATACAAACTCCACCAAATGGGGCTGATTTGAATTACACTGCAAATCCATCTTCCAGCTTCCCCTCGTTGCCATGGACACAAACCATTTCCACAGCCTCACTTTGGCGTTTTATTTTTTTACCCCTACCCCCTTTAACCACACTCTCTCTCTCTCTCTCTCTCTCTCTCTCTCTCTCTCTCTCTCTCTCTCTCTCTCTCTCTCTCTCTCTCTCTCTCTCTCTCTCTCTCTCTCTCTCTCTCTCTCTCTCTCTCTCTTTCTCTTTCTCTCTCTCTCTCTGTTCAATTGTATATTAAGCATTTCTCATGTTTACATTGAACTGAATGGATGAAAACAAACTAGACAGCTGTAATGATAAAAATAAATCTAATAAAATCGGTATATTTAAGAGTCAACATCGTTTAACAATCTAGAACTCAGTTTGTGTGTGTGTGTGTCACTGATGTTTTTATTCGTCTACTCCCTCTGTTTGTGAGAGGCATCAATTTACCAGGATAAATCAGTTCAGAAACATGAAGAATGCAAGTAATCTCTCTCTGTCCTTCTTTCTCTCAATAGGCATGTTTTCATTAGTCTTCAAATAATAAATAGTAAATAAATAAATAAAAATGACAAACAAATAGTAAAAGTTATAAATAAATAAAAAATAATAAAGATATACATATTTAAAAATAAATACATTAATAAAAATTGATTATAAATAAATAAATAAATAAATAAATAAATACAGTTTTCAGAATTAATAAGAACTCATTCTGGAAAATCTGACCTGTTAGAAATTGCTATTAATTAAAAGCAGAATTTTAACAGTATAATCCTGTTATGTTCAAAAGCAGTACATAACATTTTGGTGAAACGTGCACATATTATGAGGGCATTTTCCTGTATTTATTTCTCAAATTAAATAAAACATTACTGTCTGGTATTTTATCTGAGTGCGCGTTGAGTTCCATCATTTTTATTCTCTTAAAAGGTGAGTGATCATAGACCAAAATACATTTGCTTTTCTAATGCAGCTAAGCTATTTTAGAAATTAGCGTATCTCAAGCTACTCTCAAGTTCAAGGTAAGTTTCATTATGAATTTTATAAGTGTTCTGTGCTGTAAAATTTTATTTGCATTAATGACTCTTTAAATTAGCACACCGAAATGACTGATGTTGGGTCAGTATTGGGTTCAGTGTCCGTTCAAACCATTATTTTATTTTGTTACTAACAAAATAAACAAAATTGAAGCTAAATAAAACTAAACAGAAATATACATCAAATTTTTAAAAATTGTTTTGAAAAAATAAGGGTAAAAATGCTAAACTATAATAACTTTGGCAAGTCTATACTAAAATAAGTGACTGTAGCCTAAATAAATGCAATCAAAAACCTCTGTTGACATGGTTGATTGTTAATAAGAGTATTGTATTAATCATGTTAATGTTGGATTATTTTTATCCATGTAAGTGCACTTTGTCTCTCTGTCTCTCTTTGGCCAGTCTGTGTCAGTGGCTGGAAGCTAAAGAGCTCTCAGGGAATTGAATACAAAGCCAAGACAACATTGAGGAGACTAAGATGCAGGTCAGAGCCGCCCTCCGAGCCAGAAAAAAAAGCGAGTCTGTGTTTGGCAGCGGCTGTGGTGAAAGGCATCTCTCATGGCAACGGTGTGTGGCGTTTTTCCCTGGAGGAGAACAGAAGAGCGGCCATTGGCAGACAGAAGGACAAGGATGCAATGAAAGGTCTCAGAAACATGGGGTTACATATGTGTGTTTAACAAAATCAGACCGCACGCCTTTATGAGCTGCTCGAACTGTCCATGAACCCTGAAATATAAGAAGGGCAAACAAAAAAAAGGACTTGCCAATTGTAGGGAAAAAAACATCAACAACCAATTTATTATTATCTCTAAAAAGAAACTACGTAGCATTTATTTTTTACATATTTGTTTTATTAAATATACAAATTTAAATTTGTAATCATATTTTCTCACTGAATAATATTTTGCTTATTTAATTGAGTGTTTACACATCTATATGGAATTGTTATAATTCATATTTAGGATTTACATTTAAATAAATTATTATTTAAAATTATTATATTGCACATTATATTATATACAATAACTACACTTAGTAATTATCTAAACATTTCTATTATACACATTTACAATTTTTATTATTATTTAGGATAATAATCTGTAAATACAATGCATATATCTATAGAGAATACCATATTATTTTATAGATTGATAGATAGACCAACAGACAGACGGACGGATGGATGGATGGATAGAACAATGGATAGATGGAAGGATAGAACAATGGATGAATGGATAGAACAATGTATGGATTGAACAATGGATAGAACAATGGATGGATGGATGGACAGATGGATAGAACAGTGGATGGATAGATGGATAGAATTGTGGATGGACAGAACGATGATGGATGGATAGAACTATGATGGATGGATAGAACGATGGATGGGCAGAACGATGGATATAAGGATGATACAAGGATGTATACAAGGATGTATACAAGGATGGATGGATGGATCAAACGATGGATAAATTGAATGATAAATAGACAGACAGACAGACAGACAGACAGACAGACAGACAGACAGACAGACAGACAGACAGACACGAAGGATAGACAGACAGACACGATAGATAGATAGATAGATAGATAGATAGATAGATAGATAGATAGATAATAGATAGATAGAGAGACAGATAGATAGACAGATAGATAGACAGATAGATAGACAGATAGATAGACAGACTGACTGACAGACAGACAAAACAAAAGAACGATGGATGGATGGATGGATGGATGGATGGATGGATGGATGGATGGATGGATGGATGGATTGCATGACAGATGGAAAGATTGATAGATGACAGAACGATAGTTGAACAAACGATCGATAAAAAGGCAGACAGATTAAAACGTGCATTTTAAAATAAAATAAGATAAAATTGTTCAAAATCCATAAGCAAATAAATGACACTATTAAAAATATTACAATGACAAATGTCAATCTAATTATTGTCAGAAAACTTGAGCGTAACACTCCACATACATCACTAGATGTTTTAAATCACTTAACCATTAAGCGACACAAAAAAGCTTGTTTTTAGGATTAAAAAGGTCAGACTCTGAACATCTGTTTCGACCGGCTTTTATATCACAGTGAAAACACGAGCGTCATCGCAACGGGAGAAATTGAGATACATGCACATGTCCAAATATTAATTATATGGAGAAGGGTTCTGTCTTGTCAACAAAAGGACGTAATAACCAGCGAACAAAAGCGCAGGGTGTGCCAGTCATTATTCGGCATTATGTGCGCTGATAAAAGACGATAGATTCGCAGGACACCCACTACAAAGGCTATCTGGATTTGTGAAGCTGAAATAAACGAACACAAAAGGTTAAGAGCAACCGTTCCAGTAATTATAAAGCGTGTTATGGTGAGATGGGAGGGACGGGCGTAATTTTTTGAAGGCTCTTCGTGTTGGCTGTCATTGACGCGAGAGAAAGACAATGAAACTGATGCGAATGAAAGAACGAGATGGAAAACAGTTTTTTCCCCCTACATTTTCAAAAGCAACAACAATCCGCAGTTTAAACTCGATTTTACAACAAGCTGTGTGATTTGAGGTATTATTCATATCCGTAACTGTAAGCGTTATTGTCATACACTAATAATATACATTAAAGGCTTTCAAAACGAACAATGGCTCGTGACATTCGCATGATGATCACCTCTCTGTGCCACTGGAGAGGGAAAAAATGCACATCAAATACAGAGAATAAAGCGCAACATTCACGACTGAAGGTCAAACCACAGGCTCACACGCATATACCCGAGGAGCGGTGCATTGTGGGATTGTCTGTTCTTTTCATTTTATTTTACTTCACGTTCCTGCTATAAAACACAGCGATGTGAAACCATATGTCTGTCTAACCTCATCCATCTGTAAACTGACACCAGATCCAATTTCATTCTCCTCAACAGAATTTCAAACTGATAAAACCAGCTGTAATTGGAAAGTACAGAGTGAGGGAAAAAATGTAATATCCAAATATGAATGTATCTGTGCGCAATTTCTAAGCCATCCCAAAACTGCATCATGCACATTCACTGCAGAACAAAGAACTGGCTAATTGACCAATAAATGAATGAATGGATGGGCAAACTGACCTATGAATGAATGGGCAAATTAACCATTGAATGAATGAATGATTGAATGAACGAATGGATGAATGAACGAATGAACGAATGAGCAAATTGACCATTGAATGAATGAATTGGCGGACGGGCAAATTGACGCATGAATGAATAAATGAATGACTGAATGAATGATCGGACTGACGGATGGACAAATTGACCCATGAATGAATGACTGGACAGACTGATGGATGGATGGACAAATTGACCCATGAACAAATGAATAAATGGATGAACGGACGGGCAATTGAACAATGAATAAATGAACGAAGGAACGAGCAAATTGACCAATGAATGAATGAACAAATGGATGGGCAAATTCACCAATGAACAAACAGATGGGCAAATTGCCAATGAATAAATGAATGAATGAACAGATGAACAAATTTACCAATGAATCAATGAACAAATGGATGAACAGGAAAACTGGCCAATTAAAGAATGAATGAATGAATGAATGGATGGAACAGATGGGCAAATTTACCAATGAATGAATAAATGAATAGACGGGCGGATAGGCAAATTGACCAATGAATGGATGAATGGATGGAAGGACAGATGGGCAAATTGACGGACAGAAAATTGACCAATGAATGAATGAACGGACAAATGAGCTAAATGACCAATAAATGGATGAATGAATGAATGAACAAACGGATGAGCAAACTGACCAGTGAATAAATGAATAAATGGACAAAATGGGAAAATTGACCAATAAATGAATGAATGAATGAATGGGCAAATTGACCAATGAATAAAGGAATAAATGGACAAAATGGGCAAAATTACCAATTAATTAATTAATTAATGAACGAACGGACGGCAAGGCAAATTGACCAATGGATGAACGAATGAACAATTACACTGATGGGCAAATTGACCAATGAATGAATGAATAAATAAATTGACAAAATGGGCAAATTGACCAATGAATGAATGAATGAATGAATGAATGAACGAACAAACGAATGGATGGGCAGATTGACCAATGAATTAAGGAATAATAAGACAAAATGGGCAAAATTACCCATTAACTAATGAATTAATTAATTAATGAAGGAACGGGCAGCCAATAAATGAAAGAATGAATGAACAAACAGCCAGAATGAACAAACAGCCATGAATGAATGAATAGCTGTATGCATGTTTGTATAGATAAACAAAAAGGATGCATGAGCAAACTGATAAATGGATGAATGGATGGATGGACGGACGGACAGGCAAATGGATAGATGCTGCAGAACAAATGGCCCTCAAAAAAGGACTATGAAATGCACAGTACAATAAAAACATAAAAATCAAAGCAGTTTATTAAGTTAAGGAGTTTGAAAGCTACCACCTCTCACTCATTTCAGAAAATGTACACATTTGGCTAACTAAACATACATGGCCCATCCAATCTAGTCCAAAAGCCCCAGTAATTACCTCAGCAATGCTCTATATTCAAAGCAACATTAAAGCAAAGCTCTAATAACCAACACTGATGTCTGAGATCTCAAAGACTGCGCAATTACTTTTGATAGAAACCTTGTTTGTATGACCTGCCATCTGTGTACTGCTAATTATCCTGACAATGCAATAGCGCACCAGTCATTTATCAGCTATACGGCATTGTTTAATTTCATTAGTACAAAACAGGAACTCGGCAAAGGTCACTTTCTGTATATCTAACCAGTGGGAGTTAAACTATCACCATGCAATCTGAGTTAATATACTGAAATACTCCGAGCTTTACTTTAATAAAACAGACTCGACAGCCCTGAGCGGCAGAGACACTCATGCGCTGGTGTGTCTCAAGGTCGCCTTTTCACTGTCAAAGCAAACAGTTTCCATTGACTCTCTAAAGTCGCTCCAGTCTGAGAGAAACAAAGCCACACAGTAGACGGTGTGTGACCTGATGAGGTACTGTCAGTATACATACAGTCTAAGTCAGAATTATTCGCCCGCCTGTGAATTTTTATTTCTAAATCAAATACTTCCTAAATGATGTTTAACAGAGGAAGGAATTTTTCACAGTATTTCCTATAATATTTTTTCTTCTGGAGAAAGTCTTGTTTTATTTTGGCTAGAATAAAAACTTTTTTAAATTATTGTAAAATTATTTTAAAGGTCAAAATTATTAGCATTTTTTTTAAATTGTCTACAGAACAAGCCACTGTTATACAATAACTTGCCTAATTACACTAACGTGCCTAGTTAACCTAATTAATCTGGTTAAGCTTTTAAATTGCAGATAGTACAGATAGTCATGTTTAAAACAACTCTGGAAAAACTGACTACACTTTTGTACTCAAGTAAAAGTAAAGTAGCACAGCCTGAAATATGTACTTAAGTAAAATGTATTCATTACTACTACCTGCTTTAGTTTCACAGTGGTACCTACACTGCACATCATGTACACATCTATACAAAATAAAATTTCAAATTTTTCAGCAGCAAATTCGTCAAGCAACTTTGTTCTACAACACTGCTCAAAAAGTTGGCCCGTGTGTCATCAGCTGGACACAAAATGTAACTATATGACTGTTAAAAACAACAGCTACCATACTGGCTCATATACTCATTCATTTTCTTTTCGGCTTAGTCCCTTTATTAATCTGGGGTCGGCTCATATATTCTAAAACATAATTTTGTAGGTTGCCTATATTTTTAGAATTAATAAATGTCCTAATTTTAACACTTAATTTAACTTTTTTCTGTATTATGAATTTGACTACAAATAATTTTTGCATCATGGTAAAGCTGCTTCATTTTCTGAAACAGCAACATTCTTGCAGCTCAAATGATTTCACTGTTTGTTTAGTTTAGTTTATTTTGTTTTCAGAGTCTTGTGTGTATTTTATTTAAAGGACAAAGTTATTAACGCTGTTAATACATTTTGCATCATCTTTTTTCACGTGATAAATTCCTGATCCTTTGCATTATAATATTTATAATAAAAATATTTATCTAACATTTAAATGAAGACTACAGTGTATATATTATACATATTAATACTATAAAACAGTAAAAATTCTGTACTAGGAAATATGAACTCGTTGGAAATAAAGGACAAAAATCTCAATGCATAACGTATTCATAAAGTATTTATTGCTTTAGTACTAACTGACAAAAAAAAAAAAGCACATGATTGTTAAAGTTTTTTTTTGTTTTTTTTCACAGTATTAGATAAAAGGATCAGAGAAGTAGCCCTACAGTTTACCATGTTTGGACAGGGACAAAAGACTTTTTAAATACAATTTAAATGCCAGATTTCAACTGGAATGTGTCTTGTTTACCTGTGATTGGATTCATCAAAATGCATCTTGTTAGCCACGTATATTTACATTGCTGATTCCCTCTGTCTCATCCCCATTCACCATTCTTGCGGTCACCATGGTAAGCTTAACGAGGTAAACAAGCCTACTTATCGCCTGTTTCCATGGAGTGGTACGGTACGGTGCGCTTTTATGGCTGTTTCCACTGTCAAAAGGTGTACTGAACCGAACCAAACCGTATCACTTTTTTGGCACCCTTTCAAAAGGGTACCAAAACACAAGAAAGGGTACCAAAAAGGTGGAGCTACATGAGCAGCTGAACGCTGATTGGTTACAGGGATCCGTCACGAGATTGTGGAGCTAGCCAGAATGAAAACAAAGAAACCGCCATGTTTTAAATACACAGCCGAGACATTACATCGTAATACTATATGCATATAATAACGAGCCATACTTGACCCGAGCTCAAACAAACCTTGTCGTTGTCTTGATGTACCGCTACAAGGCCAAGAAGAACAAAATCTGCCGTATCCTGTTGTTGTTTTACAAGGCCGTCTAAAAGTACAAGCGGTTTTCGCTTTCTCCAGGGAGCTCGTGATCGCATCTATATTTGATATAATGAACTTCTTGAGCTGATGATAATAACATGTGCGTGATTATTGAAGTGTCTTCGACATCTGATCCTTTCAGAAAAGGACAAATGCGAGAGTGAAGCGTGAACAAACAAAGGAGAAGCCTGACAAAACACAGGAGCAAATTGTTTCAGCAACCTGAATCACGAACAAACTGCCATGCTTATCATCACCTTTTGGACTAGTATGAACTCGGAATGACGAAATGGCTCTCTAACAGAGGCTACATGTGCTGGTGAAGATTACAGACACAGATAAGAGGTTTGCACTGACTGTTGGCTATATGTTGTGTGTTGTTTTTGAACCAAAATAAGGACTAAATGTATTCTGTATGTAGATTTTCTGCCATTAGTAACATATCTGAGACTGTAAGGGGCTGTATGTGTTCATATATGTTGCATTTATATATTTATTTTATATAATTGGATAGTAATGTTATAGTAGGCTATAACGCACTGTCATTGATCTGCAGTTATAATCAAATTATGTTCATAGAAAAGTTAGTAATGAACATTTCTACACAAGTATTTATGTGTGTAAAGAATCTGTTTAGTGAGAAGTGCTTCTCATTTGATATGTGAACGACCCGTACAGCTTTACTGTAGACATTTATTCGACTGAAACTTTCTGTCGTACACCACGCCCACCAAAAGGGTACCCTTGGAAGTGGAAACGCAAGCCTGATAAAGGTGACCCGTACTGACCTGTACCATACTGTACCAGTCAGTGGAAACAGGCCATTACAGTGCAAGTTCTGAGGTTAAAAAAGCCATGCACACTGCAGCACGCAGGTGCGCGATGATGAGAAATATATTGATTGAATCAAAAAGGCGCTCAAATTGCACAATGACAAGAAACATAATATAGATTGTGGCACCAAACACATGAAAACGAAAGTAACGGGCCCAATTTAAAAATGTAAGGAGTAGAAAGTACAGATATTTGTGTAAAAATGTAAAGAGTAGAAGTAAAAGTCAGAAAAATTTATAGTGGAGTAAAGTACTGATATCAGAAAAGTCTACTTAAGTACAGTAACAAAGTATTTGTACATTGTTACCTCCCATCACTGTTAGAAATAATTTATTAAAACAATTATGTTTAGAATTATATTGAAAAAATCTTTTCGTTAAACAGAAATTGGGGGAAAATATACAGGAGGGCTAATAATTCTGACTTCATTTGTATAGATTTTTTCATTTACACACATCTATCACTTATTCACAAATAAAGATCATCTACAGGCAGACGCTGAAGTAGTTGAGGTCAAAGGTTGTGCTTTTTTGGTATTTAGTACGCAAATATGTGCGCGACAAACACGTCGACCATTAAATCCGTTGCTTTGCTTGATCTGCTGCTAATTGCGCTGTGCAGCGGCTGTCACAAGGTCATGTAAAGTCTGGGGATATGCCATTAATATGCAAACAAATGTCATTTTCCAATGGGGTGCGGGTAAATGCTTGAGCTAATTATTCCATCAATCCCAGATTTACATCTTAATTAAAGATCTCTATCTCGGCGAAGGTATGGCGACGGTGGAAAATAGATCGGATGGAAAGGGGTTTTTGTGTGTGAAACTCAACAATGAGATACAGGAAGGCAGAACAAAGCTGCTTTATCACCTCGAAGAACTTTTGAGTCTATAGGCAGCTGTTAAAAGCTCGGAAATTCAATTGCAATATGCAGTTTGGATTCACTTCTTAGTTGTGGCTTAAAAGACATTTAAAATTCAGTAATGATCTGATTTGACAGCTGAACGGATCTGATTTAAGCCGAATAATGGCAATACTACCTTTCCATAGCTGCTTTGATCAATTTATATTAACATTTTATGAATTTTGCACCATTCATCCTAAAAATGAACTGAACTGAATCAAGACTACTGAATTAAGCACAATAATGTCATCACAGTCTTGGGTATTGCTGCATAATTGAATCTACTTCAGATAATTAAGTGATTTTTTTATTTAATATTTTATTTAATCAGTTATGTAATTGATCAATCTATCAAACTGATTCAAGCTGAATAATGACAATATTACCCATTTAGAGCTGCTTAGTAGATAGATTCTGTCACGCTCATTCACACTGTAAACGAACTGAGCTGAATCAAGACTGAACTGATTTGAGCTCAATAATGGCATCACAGTATTCTGTATCACTGCTTTAACTGAACCTACTTCAAGTAATCAAGTTAATTTTTGTATTTTATATTTTACTGAATCACTGTTACATAACTGATTCTTTATTGAACTGATTCAAGCTAAATAATGACAATTACCCACTTAAATCTGCTTAGTAGATTGATTCTGTACCTTTCATACTGTAAATGAACTGAATCAAAGCTGAACAATTAATCTCAATAATGACATCACAGTCGTCTATATGACTGCTGCTTATGAACTGAATCTACTTCAGGCAAGTAAGTTTTTATTTCATATTTTATTGAATAAGTGTTATAACCGATTCCTTATTGAACTGATTAAAGCTGAATAATGACAATGTTACCGATTTAGAGCTGCTTAGTAGATTGATTCTGTACCATTCACACTGTAAACGAACTGAATCAAGATTGAACTGAATCAAGCTCAATAAATGACACCGCAATTCTGTATCGCTGCTTCAATTGAATCTACATCATGTAATTATGAGTATTTTTAATTTCATATAATCAATGTTACCTGACTGATTCATTATCAAACTGATTCAAGCTGAATAATGACAATATTACCTATTTAGAGTTGCTTTTTTACATTTTGTTTAATAGTTCATCGATTCGATTCCATTCATACAGTAAATGAATTTATAATGAATGAATTTTCTAAAAATGAACACTGTTCCCTAAGTGAGTCGGTATTGAACTGAATCAAGCAAGCATTGCGAGCTTCAATGAAAATGCAAGTTGGTACGACACCGGCAACGTAGTGGAACCATTTCTAAACCCTGCATCTCGCATTTTACATTTGGTCATTTAGCAATTGTTGTTTTTGTCTAAAGCGACTTACAATTGAGAAGGAATTCAGTGATTCAACAAGAAGGGCAATAAACACAAGTGCAAAGACACATTCCTTGTGAATACACTCTCAGTTGTTGCTCTGCTGTGTTTTTTTTTTCTGCCTAACAGTGACTGCACAGGATTGTCTGTATATATCATCATACTTACATTATTGAACCTCTAATTAGACATTTAATATCAAGTAACTTTTCGGTCATCCTGTAAATAACATTGAATTATACGTAGGGTTCTTTATACCAATTTTTTCCAACCCTTTTCCTGGAGGCACATCGACAGTACATATTTTGGATGTCTCCCATATCCAGCCTATTAACTTCAGGTTTTGGAGTCTTTTCTTATGTTCTGATGAGTTTATTCAGGTGTGTTTGGTTAGGGAGAGGTTGAAATTGTGTACTGTTGGAGTGCCTTCAGGAACAAGGATGGGAAACGCTGCTTTATACATCTGAAGGCCCCGGGCGTACATTATTATTGGGAACGTGCGGTATAAGTTGTTCTTGACTGTTTTTATACATTTAGAATAAATTTTTTGATGTAGAACACAGTTTTTGATGAATCACGATTTGCGACAACAATAATATTAATATTAAAATTATTATTAATAATAATAATAATAATATTTATTTATTTGTTTGTTTATTTATTAATTACTTTCACAATTTTCCTGTGCAAATTGTGTGTGAAAAACAATAATAATGACAACAATAATAATAAAAATAAAATAATAATAATAATTATAATTATAATAATAATTCATTTATTTGTTTATTTATTAATTAATTTCACTATTTCCGTGCACAAATGTGTGTGCAAAACAACAATAATGACAACAATATTATAATTAATAAAAATAATTAAATAAATAATAATAATATATGTATTTGTTTATTAATTTCATTATTTTCATGCACAAATAACAATAACACCAACAATATTAATAATAACAATAAAAATAATAATTATAATAATAATAACAACAACAACCACTCATTAATTTATTTATTTGTATATTTATTTATTTATTTATTTATAAATTTTACTAATTTTGGCTCAAATGTGCGCCTACAAATGTTTAGGGAATGAGTTGATTGTGAATTTTACTCATTTCATGCACAAATGTGTAAAAAATAACAATAACAACGACAACAAGATTAATAATATTAATAATAATTATTGTAATTATAATTATAATAATAATCATTAATATTTATTCATTTATTTATTTGGTTTGTTTATTTATTATACAAATGTGTGCAAAATAACATTAATAAAGACAATAATATTATTATTATTAATAAAAATTATTATTATTATTGTTATTTATTAATTAATTTAACTCATTTTACACACAAATGTGTGCGAACAAATATTTAGTACATGAGACCAAATGTTTTTAAATTCTTCCTTTTTGACAATCTGTATCCCGAGGCCTTACGATCTCGACCAGTCCTCGCACACATACTTATGTCAAAACCTTTCCCATCTCTCCAGCAAACACTCCATAAATTAAAATGTGTGTTCAGCGATCACACATGCTCCGACTGAAAACAGCTCACTCCGAGACAGGGGTTCAGCAGAAAAGCCCTGATGACAGCGGATAGGCAGCGCAGTGTGGCGAAGAGCCAGCAATAGCCAGACACTTCCTGACGGCAGAAACAGCCCCCATGACCAGCTGCTGCCTGGGGATCAACCGGAGGTAAGAGGCAGAAATGACGGGAGCGGAAAGATGGGGAGGAGAAAAAAAAAAAAAGACTAGTGAACATGTGGGGAGGCCTGTCACCTGCCAAGTGCTGCATGAGGTAGTTGAAATGGCAGCCACCAGCGATGCAGAGCTCTGATTGGCTGGCTGAGCGCCACATCTCCCTGAGGTGACTTAAAGAGTTCATATGTGAATCTCAAGAGGAGAGCAACAAAATACAGAAACGTCTGCCTGCAGTGGGCGCAGAATGACTGTCAACATTTTTGATGGTGTAATTTTTTATAATTAAAAAAAAATATACAAATAAAACATAAATAAAATGAATTTTATAGCCTTTAAATTAAGTTAAATAGTTTAATATAATATAAATATATAATATTTAAAAATATAGATTATTTTTTATAATATTTTAAACAAGAATGCAATTTATGCAAACATTTATATCACATAATTTTTTAATGTATAAGCCATTGTTAGTATACTCTTGCAATATTCAAAATAATATAGATTGTTTTATATATACACATACGGTACATGTACAAAAGCTTTAAAATTTAATGCACATATATACAAAAGAATGCATTTAATGCATTCAAAGTGACAGCAAAAACATTTTAAACTAATTACTTTTATCATTATTATTTACATTCATTCATTTTGCTTTGGCTTAGTTTCTATTTCAGAGGTCGCCACAGCGGTTTGAATCACCAACTATTTCAGCATATGTTATACACAGCGGATGCCCTTCCAGCCGCAACCCATTATTATTAGTTTAAATAACCAGATAATAGAAAAAACTCACAATTAATGAAGCTTTGGTCACATACAGGCTGCACTTATGTATTTTCCACAAACATACCATGATTTCATCAAGATTTACACAAAAATAAATCATTTCTGAAAGATCACATGACATTGAAGACGGAATAAAAACTGCTGAAAATTCTGCTTTGTATCACAGAAATGAATTATATTTTAAAATGTATTAAAACAAATGTTTTTACTTCATTTTTTATCAAATAAATGCAACCTTGGTACAGGAGCTATTTGAAGAAAAATAAGTATTTTATCATTACCATTTTAACAACAAATTAAAAAAAACTTTACAATAATTGAAGCTTTTGCTTATATATGCTGTATTTATGGTATACATTTTTACAAAAATTTATCAAGAATTACACAAAAATAAATCATTTCTGAAAGATCATGAATCACGAAAGGCTGCTGAAAATTCTGCACTGTATCACAGAAATAAATCATATTTTAAATACGTCACAATTTTACTGTTTTTACTGCATTTATTAGATCAAACTATGTATTTATCATAATTATTTTAAACTAATTTAAATAACTTCACAATAACTGATGCTTTTGGTCATATATATACTGTATTTATGTTATACATTTTTAACAAACATAACATGAACTTATTAATATTTACACAAAAATAAATCATTTCTAAAAGATTATGTAACATTGAAGACTGAATAAAGGCCGATAAATATTCTGCATTGTATCACTCAAATCAATTATATTTTAAAGTGTAATAAAACAGTAGACAGCAATTTTAAATTGTAATAATGTCCAACTTTTACTGCTTTTATGGCATTTATTTGATCAAACTAAGTGATTTTATCATAATTATTTTAAACAAACAAATTGAAAAAA
The DNA here is from genome assembly GCF_903798145.1 of Danio aesculapii. Lineage (NCBI taxonomy): Eukaryota > Metazoa > Chordata > Actinopteri > Cypriniformes > Danionidae > Danio > Danio aesculapii. The sequence continues at coordinate 44,173,361 of NC_079442.1, read as the reverse complement.
CTGATTGAAATTGAAAAAAAATTATTGAAGCTTTTGGTCATGTTTACTTTAACTTTTACTGGTTTACTTTTTGCTGCTGAAAATTCTGCATTGTATCCCAGAAATAAATTAGATGTTAAAATATATTAAAACAGTAAATAATAATGTTTTATTATTATGTTTTATTGCATTTTTGATCAAATAAATGCAGCTGTGATACTGCATTTATTTGATCAAGCCAAGTATTTTTATGATTTTTATTTTAAACAAACAAATAAAAAAACTTCACAATAATTGAAGCTTTTGGTCATATATAAATGCTGTAATCATGTTATATATTTTTTTACAATCATAATGTGAATCAAGATTTACACAAAAATAAATCATTTCAATAAACTGTGACACTGGAGACTGAATAAAAGCTGCTGAAATTCTTCATTGTCTTACAGAATTAAATACTATTTTAAAATTAAAACAGTAAACAGTATTAATGTCACAATTTTACTGTTTTTACTGGATGTTTGATCAAATAAATGCAGCTGTGATACTGGAAAAAAATGCACCCTTGGTACTGCATTTATTTGACAAAAACAAAGTATTTTTATTATAATTATTTTAAACAAATTAACAAACCTCACAATAATTAAAATTTTAAATTATATACAGTTGAAGTCAGAATTTTAGCCCTCCTGAATTATTAGCCCAGTTTATTTTTTTTGCCCAATTTCTGTTTAATAGAGAGAAGATTTTTTTTCAACACATTTCTAAACATAATAGTTTTAATAACTTTAATAACTTTATCTTTGCCATGTTGACAGTAAATCAAGACACTTCTATACAGTTTAAAGTGACATTTAAAGGCTTAACTAGGTTAATTAGGTTATCTAGGCAGGTTAGGGTAATTAGACAAGTTATTGTATAGCGACGGTTTGTTCTGTAGACTATCAGAAAGAATATAGCTTAAAGGGGCTAATAATTTTGTCCCTAAAGGGTTTTTTAAAAAATTAAAAAACTGCTTTTATTCTAGCCGAAATAAAACAAATAAGACTTTCTCCAGAAGAAAAAATATTATCAGACATACAGTGAAAATTTCCTTGCTCTGTTAAACATAATTTGGGAAATATTTAAAAAAGAAAAAAAAAAGAAAAAAAAAAAAAAAAAAAAAAAAAAAAACGAAAGGGGGCTAATAATTCTGACTTCAACTGTATGGGCTGTGTTTATGTTTTACTTTTTTAACAAACTTTTTTTTAAAGTGCTTAATAAAGGCTGCTGAAATTCTGCAACGTATCACAGAAATAAATGATATTTTAAAACATTAAAATAGTGAACATCAAATTTTAATTGTAATAATTTGTCCCAATTTTGGTGGCATGGTGGCTCAGTGGTGTCGCCTCACAACAAGAAGGTCCCTGAATCGAGCCTGGAGTCAGTTGGCATTTGTGTGTGGAGTTTGCATGTTCTCCCCGTGTCCGTGGGGGGTTTCCTCTGGGTGCTCCCAACAGTCCAAAGACATGTGGAATAGATGAATTAAATAAGCTAAATTGGCCGTAGTGTATGTGTCTGAATGAGTGTGCATGGGTGTTTCCCAGTACTAGGTTGTGGCTGGAAGGGCATCCGCTGTGTAAAACATATGCTGGATAAGTTGGCGGTTCATTCCACTGTGGCGACTCCTAATGAATAAACAGACTAAGCCAAAAAGAAAATGAATGAATGTCATAATTTGATAGTTTTTACTGCATTTTGATCAATTAAAATGCAGCCGTTGTGAGCAAAACTTTTAGTCTAAGCATTAAAAAATTCATTCTCTCTCTTCACAGAAAATAAAACAAACAAACTGATGACTCATCCTGCACTACAAAGATTATTGTGCAATCAAATCCTCTCCACCAGATGATGATGTAATCAGTAGCAACCAATCGACCAATCAGCAGCACCTCAAAGTATACTAGTCTAGGCACAAAACTAAGATGATCAACTATCAACTGGCTAAAACCAAGTCAATCACAAACATTTTAAATCAATGAGATTGCATGAGCATAGGACAGAAAACAGCTTTTCAGATCAATCCATATCGCATGCTTACAGTTTAAAATGTAAATGTCTCGCAATGCTGTTTAACCTTCTTGAACCAGCACACAGGCAGCATATAGCAGTGCACAGAGCAGCAGTTGTAGTGATTGTAAAAGGCATGACATTGACTCACTTGTTATGCAGGACACACCAGCCGCAGTGAGGATCTCCAGAGCCCAGACACGTCTTACAGCTGCTGTACTGAGAACAGCTTTCCACCGGCAGACGACTCACCTGAAACACAGCACAAACATCCAGCTGACATCAACATCACATCAGCACACATTTACCACTGATACTGATTCTGGAGGAAACTTTAGAACAGAATATTTTGGGAAATAAATGCGTTATGTTATTGAAACAGGTGACTTTAGCCACTTTCACAGTGTGATACCGGTAAATATCCAAGTAAATTCAGAAAAGCAATGTTCAAGAATGTTCCGGAATTAATAGATGCCCTCTCCTTCCTTTTTAATTTATTTATTTCGTAGTAATTACATTTTTGTCTGTTTTTAAAGACGACTATTTTATACTGCTTAATTGTAAATATTTACTTTCAACATTGACAATGTATCTGAACATTTGATTGTGATGGTTGTAATTTTCTGTACACTTATTACTCATGCTTCCATTTTTCTTTTCCATTGTTATTCCTACTTTCATTATAATTTTTAGGTGTTTTTTTATTTATTTATTTATTTATTTATTTATTGTGTAGTGTTTGTTATTTCACAATAAAAAATTTGAACATTAGAATGTTCCGGAATTTTTCCGAAAAAGACCGTTCACGCATCCCTTCCAGAATACTGGTAAATCCTGACATCATTAACCAGAAATGACCTCTAAACGGCTGCGCTTGTATTTGTAAACATAGAAGGCACTTTTGTTGATGGCTCCACTTTTATTTAAAGCTTTAGCATTCATGCAGCTGTTTTTGTCCCAGAGACATCCGAAGGCAGAAGCGTGGACCGCAGCTAAATGTTTACACATTTGACAACGTTACAAATTCTGTGGATGGATAAGTATTGTGAACGACTTCAATGAAAACATATGTAGGAACACTTTCGCATGTCGAGATGTACATAATATGTGTGTGTGCTGGCACTCGCTGTAGGACTGGCTCACTTGCACACGCTTCAAGCAACTGAAGCAGAGCTTGAAGGTAAACAAACAGCGGTTTATCATAAGCATTTTATGGATAATTTTTTCCACAGTTGGCATTAGGAAGGAACATACTAACATTATCTGACTAACATCTAGTGGCTAAATGTGACTGGAAAAATATTCAAAGGCTTTTATTTTCATAAACAGCGCGGATGTAAATGTGTCTGAATGTTCTGATTGGCTGGAGTAGACGTCTCATGTCAGCACGTTCTAATCGTGAATGAGCTCTTTCCGGCAATTTTCCTTCTGAGTTCACACAGAGCAGCACTCTGGCAAATGTTACAAATTCTCTTTATGGATAATTGCTGAAATGAATTTACTGGTATTTTCAAAAAGAGCCTGTTCACACATACAGACCTTTCCGGAAAATTGCCAGTAACTTTATTACACTCAAAAAACAACTGAACTTTTTTATGTTTCATCCATGTACATTTGTAAAAACTCATAAGTTAACTTAATTCTTTCATGTTGTCCCAACACAAATTGATTATGTGGAACCCAGCATTTTTACAGTGATAAATAAATAATTATTACACAAAATGTAAAGATTTTACAATTCAATATTCAATATATATATACATACAGTTAAAGTGAGAATTATTAGCCCTCCTTGAATTTTTTTTTCTTTTTAAAATATTTGCAAAATTATGTTTAACAGAGCAAGGAAATTTTCACAGTATGTCTGATAATATCTTTTTTCAGAAGAAAGTCTTATTTGTTTTAGTTCGGCTTGAATAAAAGCAGTTTTTAATTTAAAAAAAAAACATTTGAAGGTCAAAATTATTAGCCCCTTCAAGCTATTTTTTTTTTATAGTCTACAGAACAAACCATCGTTATACAATAACTTGCCTAATTACCCTAACCTGCATAGTTAACCTAATTAAGCCTTTAAATGTCACTTTAAGCTGTATAGAAGTGTCTAGAAAAATATCTATATCAGTTATTAGAAATGAATTATTAAAACTATTATGTTTAGAAATGTGTTGAAAAAAAATCTTCTCTCAGCTAAACAGAAATCAGGGGCAAAAAAATAAACAGGGGGGCAACTGTGTATATATACAAATTCACACACACACGCCAAAAAAATTGTCTGTAAAAATGTTTATGTTGAATTTAAACAAACAAACTAAAATCAGTAAAGTTCAACTTAATTTGTTTATTTAAATTCAGCAGAAATCAATTGTTTACAACCACTTACTAAAAATTAGTATCAATTAGTAAATCCAAGGAATCATTTTTTAATCTTTTTTTTTCAGTGTAAATATTTTATTAATTTATGCCTTATGATTTCTTTCTTTGTATTTAGCGCCTTACTGTTTATTTATTTTGTGCAAAGATCCATCTAGATATGCGTTTATGCGTTTAATTTAGTGATTTGGAAACTAATGTAGATTTTAGATATAGTTTAAATTAATGTTTTATTAGTTTATTTGTTTTTGTTTTATACAATTTTTAGTTTTTAATAAATATAGCCCCTTACACATATACAGAGATCATGTGTGAACAGGCCCTTTTTAAAAACACAGGTAAATTCGTTCCAGCAATTATCTGGAAAGAGAATCCACTGAATGTTTATTGTAGTCAATGTGAAAAACATTTAGCTGCGGTTCGCGCTTCTGCCTTTGGATGTCTCTGGGACAAAGCAACTACATACATGGTAAAGTTTTAAATAAAAGTGAAGCCATCAATAAAAGCTTGACCACTTCTATCTTTACAAATAAAAGCGCAGCCATTTAGAGCTCATTTCTGCATAATGATGTCAGAATTTACTGGTATTTTGGAATGATGTGTGAACAGCTTTTTTGAATTTACCAGTGAAGTCGTTCCGGAAATTTTCCAGATATTTACTGGTATCAAAGGGGCTTATGTATAGCTATTAGTCATTTTAGTCTTAAATTAAATACATTTTTTAAATTAACATACGTTATCAGCATGTAAAATTTAAAAACAAAAATCAGAGTACTGAGCCTAGTGGTACACCACCTTAAATAATGTCAAAATTGGACCAAAAATGTAATGGGACCCAATGTTTTTTCTTTTCTTTTTTTTTTTTTTTTTTTTTTTTGGACAATCTATATCCCAAGGCCTCACAAAAGCAAGAAAGTAAATACATAACAAATAAAGTTTTAGATCGTATGTAACTAAATTAATGGCTTAATTATGATTTTTTGGGGGGTTCTTTAATTTTTTATCTATTAAAAAATAAATGAACGAAAAATTTGGCTTCATTTTATTGTGGTTGGTTTCCTAATACTTCTATTCAAAAACCAACCAATCAGGTTTAGAGATCTGAGTCATGTGCCTGTATTCCCCACTAGCCCAGTCAGAAAACAGCAGATCTATCAGTTCCTAACACAAGCCTTCATCCAGCTGAGCTGCTGGTAAACACTCTCAAACACTCCAGCTTTTCCTTACAGAATAATGCAGCGCGCAACGCCACAGTCAACTCAAGAGGACGACAGAAAATATTAGAAACCAGCACAAGGGAAACTCATAAAAGAACAACATGTCCAGGGGACAGTAATATAAGCAGCACAGATGCGGAAAAACAGCCGCTCCAAAACAGGACAGCAGCATTAGAGAAATGAATCAGCGCATCCCTGTTTCCCCAAAACACCAGCTTATATAAATGATGATGAGAGTTGGAGAGAGTGGGAGATCTAGGCAGGAGATAACATGAATATATTAAACAAAAGTGTTTTTTTAAGAGTGTTTTTTATCATTATGATAACATTAATAATAATAATAATAATAATAATAATAATAATAATAATAATAATAATAATAGTGGTAGTAGTAGTAGTACTGTTGTTTTTATTATTATTATTATTATTATTATAGCTCAAAAGATGTGCATAATAATAATAATAATAATAATAATAATAATAATAATAATTATTATTATTATTATTATTAGTAGTAGTAGTAGTAGTAGTAGTAGTAGTAGTAGTAGTAGTAGTATTGTTATTATTATTGTATTTGTGTTTTATTATTATTATTTTTATTAATATTAATTTTAAATTTGAATTATTATTATTATCATTATTTATGTATTTGTGTATCATTATTATTGTTATTATTTTTATTATTATTATTGTTTAAAATTGCACAGCTGGGACAGAGATGTTTAAACACCAAAGAAAACTAGCAAATTTAATCATATAAATAACAATAATAATAATAATAATACACAAGTACATTAATAATAATATAAATAATAATAATAATAATAATAATAATACACAAATAGATCAATAATAATAGTAATAATACACAAATAGATCAATAATAATAATAATAATAATAATAATACACAAATACATCAATAACAATAATAATAATACACAAATACACCAATAATAATAATAATAATAATAATAATAATAATAATAATAATAATAATAATAATAATAGCATTAAAATAAATATTAAAAAATGCTTTTTTTTCGTCCCTAAATGGGTGCCTTACACATGATTTTACAGTGACTGGTACCTTCACATTTATTTTTGTTAATAGAATATACAGTATAAATATTCATGTATAAATTGAATTACAGACCTACTGAATTCAGTCTTTCCTGTGTTAATATACATCTTGTATATTCCTGAATACACTTCAGTCTATGCTGTACATAATAAAGAGTGTTGCTCCATTTGTTTCAGCAAATTTGTTTTTAGTTGTCACCACATTGGTTGCCCTGGAGACTGACGGTTTGATTGGATGGTATTCTGTGTAGTGCAGGATGAGTCATCAGTATATTTGTTTTTCACTTTCCAAGAAAGGACTGAACTGCACACTATAAAAATATATATATTTTTTACTTGTTTAAACTACTTTTTAAAAATGAGCTGAAACAACACAATTCTTGAGATTTCATTGAGACAACTTAATTTTTTTATGTTCACTCCATATAAATGTGTTGAAAGTGTTAGGTTAACTTAATCGATTTGTGTTGGGACAAATTGAATGATTTGTGTGGAACACAACACTGTAAAAAATGCTGGGTTCCACACAATTCTTTCATGTTCTCAATACATATCGATTAAGTTAACTTTATTATTTTCATAAATGTAAGTGGATTCAACGTAAAACATTTAAGTTGTCCTTAAGAACTGTAATATTTCAACTCATTTTAAATAAGCAGTTTGAACAAGCAGCAAAATCATTTAAGTTCAAGTTCATCAATTTATAAAGCACATTTAAAAACAGTAACAAGACTGACCAAAGGGCTGTACATAAGTCAAAGTAAAATAAAATGATTTTACTTTATTTTTTTTTAATGAACAAGTGAAAAGGTCTATTAAAATAATATTAAAAAGCCAAACCAAACAGGTGAGTTTTCAGGAGTGATTTAAAAATAGACAGTGATAGCGCCATTCTAATCTCAAGGGGCAAAGTTTGTATTTAAAATGATTAGGCTTCCTTTTAAAACTTTTGAAAAAGATAATTTTTTCTTTAATGTAAAGTTTCCTACGTTCACCAAAAATGCATTTATTTAATCAAAAATACAGCGAAAACAGTAATACTGCAAAATTCTTGGGCAGACGTGAAGAAACACCCTTGCCAAACAGGACAGCAGCGTTAGTGTATTGAATCAGCGCATCCCTGTTTCCCCAAAACACCAGCTTATATAAATGATGATGAGAGTTGGAGAGAGTGGAAGGTCTAGGCAGGTCTAGATAACATGAATATATTAAATCTAATGGAGCATTTACAATAATAACAAAATAGATGGATAGATGGATAGAGAGATAGATAGATAGATAGATATCCATCTAACAAAATACAAATACAAATAATAATAATAATAATAATAATAATAATAATAATAATAATAACAACAATAATATTTAACATTATTATTATTAGTAGTAGTAGTAGTAATAGTATTATTATTATTATTATTAGTAGTAGTAGTAGTAGTAGTAGTAGTAATAGTAGTATTATTATTATTAGTAGTAGTAGTAGTAGAAATACAGTAAAAATACAGTAGTAGTAGTAGTAGTTATTGTCATCAGTATATTTGTTTCACTTTCCAAGAAATAACAGACTGCACTGTAAAACATGCTTGGTTCCTTCATGTTGTTTCAGCACAAATCGATTAAATTAACCTAATTGTTTTCATAAATGTAAGTGGACTGAACATGAACATGTCCTAAAAAAACATTTCCTACATTCACCAAAGAAGCGTTTATTTAATCAAAAATACAGTAATATTGTGAAATTCTTTAGCAGATGTGAAGAAACACTCTTGCCAAACAGGACAGCAGCGTTTGAGTAATGAATCAGCGCATCCCTGTTTCCCCAAAACACCAGCTTATATAAATGATGATGAGAGTTGGAGAGAGTGGGAGGTCTAGGACAGAAATAACATGAATATATTAAATCTAAAAGAGCGGTTTTGCGGATCAAAGTTGGTGTGGGCTGTCGCAGTCCCAATCATTGGCTTACTTGAAGTGCAGAAACAAGGCCGAGCCCGAAAGCAGTTGTTTTTTGAAAAGCGCCTTTAGAAGCTCTAAAAATGCTCATTCCGTGGAGTTGTAATCGCCTTTGATCGCTGGCAAGATTAGAGTTTGGAGTGAGAAAAACAAGAGACGAGGAAAAAAAAAAACACACACACATACACCCAAAAGGGACACGGCTTGGCTTTCAAGTGCAGATGATGGCTCTTCAAGAGTGTGTGTGTGTGTGTGTTGTGTCAGTAAGTCAGGATGGGTGGGTGAAGGCTTGTGTTTTGGTCCATGTTAAATTACTCCACCACACAGATATCAGATTGACAACTTTAATTCAACATAAAATCTAAAACTAGGAATATCTAAGATAATAATAATAATAATAATAATAATAATAATAATAATAATAATAATAATAATAATAATAATAATAATAATAATAATAATAATATGGTCACATCTTATTTTAAGGTACAATCCTCGCTTATTACAAACCAGACTTTTAGTTCAATAAACTACTAATTTGCAGCTTAATAATAGTAAGGTTGTAGTTTAGGTTTGGTATGATAGGGGATGTAGAATAAGATCATACTTTAGAAGTACTAATAAACAGTTATATATTAATAATAGGCAGGTAATAACGCAGTAGTTCATAGTAGTTACATAATTTGGTCACACTTTATATTAGGTGGCCTTAACAAAATATGTATTGAAATTAATAATTTGTTATACTGTATTTGTTGTGTAAATAAAGATTGTTTTTTAAGATTGTTTAAATACCTGCAAATAATTAGATTGGTAATACATTCCTGTAATTATGATATAATAAAATAATTCATTTCTGTAATTTTAATTATACTGTTGACCATCCCTTACACCTTAACCCACCCTTAAAACTTACCCATACAACCAAACCTGTCACTAATCTGATCCATATCCCACCTCAATATACACAGTAAGCACATTGAATTTATATTTTGATGTAAGTACCTAGTAGTTCAGGCCACTTAATATAAAGGGGGACCCAAAATTAACATGACCATATCTATTTACAGCAAGTTCAAAACAGCTGCACCGTCTAAAGTCCACATGAAATCAAAAGTGACTTTTTAAAGCATTGCTTTGCCTGTAAACAAAACGCACCAAACAAAACACACGAAACAAGACACTAAACAAAACAAACCAAGCAAAACACACAAAACACCAATTACAAAACAAAACACAAAAAGCAAGACACTAAACAAAACGTCCTTAAAAAACACATAACAAGACACTAAACAGGCATTAAACAACATACAAAACAAAACACTAAACAAAATGCATCAAACAAAACACTGAACAAAACACACAAAACAAAACACCAATTACAAAACAAAACACCAATTACAAAACAAAGCACACAAAAAGCAAGACACTAAACAAAATGTCCTAAAAAAACACATAAGACACTAAACAGGCACCAAACACAACACACAAAACACAACACTAAACAAAATGCATCAAACAAAACACTGAACAAAATACACAAAACAGGCACCAAACAAAACACACAAAAAGCAAGACACTAAACAAAACATCCTAAAAAACACAACAAGCAACTAAACAAAATGTACCAAAACACTACACAAAACAAAACACTCCACAAAACAAAATACACAAAACAACACACAAAACGAAACACTAAAGAAAATGCATCAAACAAAATGCAAAACACTAAACAAAATACACAAAATAAGACACTAAACAGGCACCAAACAAAAAACACAAAGCAAAAGACAAAATACAAAACAAAACAATTCACTTAAAAACATGAAATCAAAAACTAGAAATATATAAAAATACCAGAAATGACAATAATAATAAGAACAATAATAATAATAATAATAATAATAATAATAATAATAATAATAATAATAACTAAGACTTTTAGCTCAACAAACTACTAATTTGCTGCTTAATAATAGTTAGTAAGGTTGGAGTTTAGGTTTAGGTATGGGGTATGATTAGGGATGTAGAATAAGATCATACTATTAGTACTAATAAACAGTTATATCTTAATAATATGCAGATAATAAGACAGTAGTTAATAGTGGGAATTGTTACATTAATTGGTCCCACATTAAATTAAGTGGCCTTAATATATATGCACTTACATTGAAAATATACTTTTTATGTATATACATGCTTTACACTGCACTTACAGGTGCAACAGGTGATTGTTTTGTTGTGCTGATTGAAAGTCTCTTCACATTTCAATAGTAATGATTAAAGCAAATTATCTAAATGTGTTTAAATGTTATTTTCTATTCTGGGTAAGGCTTACGACTAAAAAATGTTCATCCAATTAAAAGTTGTCTGGCCGACATAATTTAGAATTCCTAAAATTCTGATAAGTAGCCCAAACTGTCTGTCAACAAATGTAGATTTGTACAACTGCGCATCTGTTCATGCAGATCCGCCATTTGTTCACATGCACACAAGAGAGTGACAGTGGTAAAAACGAATGCTGCATCAAAACTTTTTAAAATCCTGAAACAATATTGGAGTTACTTTTGCACGCTGGAGGAAGGATGGCACCATGGCTGAAGTATTTCTTTTAGACGGGTAATGTTCTGTTTTAAAACTATTTTGGTCACACAAAGCTTATGTAGATTGTGTTGTTTTACGAATGGGTTATATGCACAGAAGTGTTGTTCAGCCACTGAAATCTTCCGGCAAACGATTGATGTGACTGTTTTCAGTTTCATAAGGCCTTTTACAGCATCGATAATGTAGATTTGTATTTAGTTTAACAACAAAACATCAGTAAATAGCGCTATTCCGCCAGCCTGCTTTACTGAGATGAAGTTGGTTTTATATTCACATTGGTTCATTTTTGAACAACAACAAGTTGTTACGTTCTCCCTACTGTATATTGTTTACCATGCTACTCTGAATATTCGCTCTGAAATAGCATGTAAGTATGGCTTAGTAATAAATGTAATTCCTGCACCCCACGGGCCAAGCACCATAGTCGTTTTAGGACAAAGCGGCAGCGATCCTTGCATGCATGAAATACTGCACGTTATGACAAGTTGTGCTTTCTATACAACTGAAAACATGCTAGATACAGTATAATACAGTTTTTCATTGGAAATTGTAGTATAATAAAGAACTACAAAGAAAAATGACATAATCTAGTTAATCTACATAAATTTTTATTTCTCTTTGCTATTTGGGCTTATTAGAACCTAATTAGAATAAAAACCCAAGTACCATCTTTTGATACGATGTACTTTTAGAGAAAAATGATGTCCATATATGTGGACCCGTGGTCCAAATTTACATAAAACACTTTTCCTGAAATTTTTGAATGCATATTTAACATAGAAATTTTCTTTGAACTTGCTTTGACTATCAGCAAAAAAAAATAAATTCCCCATTTTCGACCGTTAAAAATAGTGTTTGGGACATTTCATATGCTGCAAAACAGTTGCAGGATGACACTGTATGTCTGTAACAAAATATAAAACATTCAAAGTATTTTAAATAGCCATTTAAGAGCTAAAATGTGCTGTCCGCGTATGTGGACACTCGAGCCCTAGGAGGTTGGGGTGCGCGTTCGTGATTTCAGGAGGTATGGCTTTGCACGACAGGAGAGAGAGACTGTGTTTTCAAAGCTAATATGTTAACAGTTAGCATTTTTGCTAATAATCTTGACTTCAACTGTACTGTATTTTTTCCACTGAAATCAATGAAGGCTTGTTTTATCATTAGTATCATATAAACCAAACTGAAACAATGGCAAAGAGTAAATAATTTCCACAAAACATACAGAAACCCTGTCGATTTAAGCATTTTATGATAAATTCAGATTAAAAAATAGCAAGTAGTAAAAAAAGAATTTTTATAACATAATAATAATAATACATAATAACGTAGTAATATTAATACATTCCTTCATCAGAGTTCTCTTGCTGAACAAAAGTACATTTTCTTTCATACATTTCAACCCATATACACACACACACACACACAGGAGTGTTTTTTGTGCACTCTCAGTATATTGTGTCAGGAACTGTCAGTGTTTGATGGATGAGCACAATGTTAGATAAATGAAAGGCTTCATATCTCTTTCTCTCCAATGAAATGGCTGCATTACTGCTGCAATTGGAGGAGCGGGATGGTAAATAATGGCAGTGCTGGGAAAAAGTTGGCATTGGCAGACCTTTTACTAACACGCAGCAAATACGCTCTTTCACCTGTGTGTGCACCTGCCGCAAATGAAATATTCAAATGCACCGACTCCAGCGGTCAGTGTAGCTTATGAATTATTGACTCTCATTCATTTTTTTTGATTTCATGAAGTGCGGAGAGGCTTGTGTGTCTGGGCTGAGATGGGGATTGGTGGAGAAGGTGGATTGTTGATCCATTAGTAAACTGAGCATCTGCATGGGTATGAGGAAGTTATCAATGGTAAAAAAAGGGGTTTCTAGAAGTGATACAAAAAACACCTGACTAGACAATTTTTACACCTCGTATTAAGATCAGTCTGGAGTGTTTAGATTATAACCTGAAGTATAGGCAGAGATGAAAACACACAGAACTACCAAGTCACTAAAACAAAACGCATGAACAAAATTTACTAAACAAAACACATTAAACAAAACCAAACCCACAAAACTAAACCCACCAAACAAAACACAACACACAAAACAAGTCACTAAAACAAAACCTACAAAACACAACACACAAAACAAAAACACTAAACAAAACGCACCAAACAACAAAACAAAACACACAAATCAAAACAAGTCACTAAAACAAAATGCACAACAAAACACACTAAACAAAATGTACTAACCAAAATGCACTAAACAAAACAAAACCCACAAAACTAAACCCACTTAACAAAACACAACACAAAACAAAACATGCACAATAAAACACTAAACAAAACGCACTGAATAACACCAAATACATAACACACAACACAAAACAAACTAAAACTAAACACACTAAACAAAATGCACTAAACAAAACATACTAAACTAAACCAACTAAACAAACCACAACACATAAAACCAAGCAAAAAACCAAATACAAAACAAGTCACTAAAACAAAATGCACAAAACAAAACACACTAAACAAAACAAAACACACAAAACTATACCCACTAAACAAAACAAAGCACACAAAACAAAACACTAAACAAAATGCCCCAAACAACACAAAAAACAACACACAAAACAAGTCACTAAAACAAAACCCACAAAACACAACACACAAAACAAAAACAATAAACAAAACGCACCAAACAAAACAAGTCACTAAAACAAAAATCACTAAACAAAATGTACTAAACTAAAGCAACTAAACAAAACACAACACATAAAACCAAGCAAAACACCAAATACAAAACAAGTCACTAAAACAAAAATCACTAAACAAAACGTACTAAACTAAAGCAACTAAACAAAACACAACACATAAAACCAAGCAAAACACCAAATACAAAACAAGTCACTAAAACAAAATGCACAAAACAAAACACACTAAACAAAACCCACAAAACTATACCCACTAAACAAAACAAAGCACACAAAACAAAATACTAAACAAAATTCCCCAAACAACACAAAAAACAACACACAAAACAAGTCACTAAAACAAAACCCACAAAACACAACACACAAAACAAAAAAAAACTAAACAAAACGCACCAAACAAAACAAAACACACAAATCAAAACAAGTCACTAAAACAAAAATCACTAAACAAAACGTACTAAACTAAAGCAACTAAACAAAACACAACACATAAAACCAAGCAAAACACCAAATACAAAACAAGTCACTAAAACAAAATGCACAAAACAAAACACACTAAACAAAACAAAACCCACAAAACTATACCCACTAAACAAAACAAAGCACACAAAACAAAATACTAAACAAAATTCCCCAAACAACACAAAAACAACACACAAAACAAGTCACTAAAACAAAACCCACAAAACACAACACACAAAACAAAAAAAACTAAACAAAACGCACCAAACAAAACAAAACACACAAATCAAAACAAGTCACTAAAACAAAAATCACTAAACAAAACGTACTAAACTAAAGCAACTAAACAAACACAACACATAAAACCAAGCAAACACCAAATACAAAACAAGTCACTAAAACAAAATGCACAAAACAAAACACACTAAACAAAACAAAACCCACAAAACTATACCCACTAAACAAAACAAAGCACACAAAACAAAATACTAAACAAAATTCCCCAAACAACACAAAAACAACACACAAAACAAGTCACTAAAACAAAACCCACAAAACACAACACACAAAACAAAAAAAACTAAACAAAACGCACCAAACAAAACAAAACACACAAATCAAAACAAGTCACTAAAACAAAAATCACTAAACAAAACGTACTAAACTAAAGCAACTAAACAAAACACAACACATAAAACCAAGCAAAACACCAAATACAAAACAAGTCACTAAAACAAAATGCACAAAACAAAACACACTAAACAAAATGTACTAACCAAAATGCACAAAAACCCACACAAAACTAAACCCACTTAACAAAACAAAAAACAACACACAACACAAAACAAACTAAAACTAAACACACTAAACAAAACCCACTAAACAAAATGCACCAAACAAATCCCACAAAACTAAACCCACTAAACAAAACGCAACATAACAAAACACTAAACAAAATTTACCAAACAAAACACCAAATACAAAATAAAACAAGTAACTAAAACAAAATGCACTAACCAAACCGCACTAAACAAAACAAAACCCACAAAACTTTACCCACTAAACAATACATACACTAAACAAAATGCACTAACCAAAACAAAACCCACTGAACAAAACACAACACACAAAATACAACAAACAAAACACTAAACAAAATGCATCAAACAAAACACAGTAACCAAAACAAAACCCACAAAACTAAACCCACTAAACAAAACAACACAAAAAATACAACACACAAAAAACCAAACAAAAATACCAAATGCAAAACACAACACAAAACAAACAAACAAAAACGCATTAAAACAAAACACACTAAACAAAATGCACTAACCAAATCGCACTAAAACAAAACCCACAAAACTAAACCCACTAACCAAAACACAACACACAAAACACAACAAAAAACAAAACTCGACACAAAACAAAACAGCTTTTCAATGAGAAGTCGTGACTTACAGCAGCTATGGAGTCATGAACAGTATAGCCTATAGCTCAAGCTCTTAGCTGGTGTTTTCAGATTAATATGTCCAATCTGCCTATTTATGATCTGAGCACAAAGAGGAAAGCTTTTAATTAGCGTCAGAGTCCTGATCAATCGGTTGAGGAGTGTCTGAAGATCTTCAGTTCTTCACACAGATATCGACATGTGAAGCTTTAACACACCGATGACTCTTTTCTGTGAGATGCAGTTAATCTACTGACACACTCCAGTTTACAGTCTCTCAAACTCTAAATAAGTCCAGAACCAAGATCAACACACACACACACACACACACCATGGCGACAAATGCGTACACGTGTCTCTTAAAAAATATGAACATTATAATATTATTCACATTAAATAAATATGCCTAGTTGCAGATCAAAAGTTTGAATCTGATTAAAACATATTTCCTCCATATGTTAAAGTAGGTTTTTTTTGCTCAGAGGCATTTGAATTATGATATTATTATTTATAAATGGTTGACTCAGTCTTGCCAAGGATAATTTAATCTTTATTTTAAATATATAGATATTAAATGCACAGCATAAAGTAATATTTGGATATGGTGCATCCATTTATTAAAGTACATATTAAATAGAAATAAAAAATAAAAATAGTTACAATCTGCAAGCAAACGACATTTACCTTGTATTTTCTTTTCTCTTTCTCATACTTAAAAACAATTATTCAATTAATAAATTAAATATTTATTTTCACAAAAATATTGAAACTGGTTGTTATTTTATATAACAAAAAAAGCATAAATTCAATTAAAAATTAAATAAAATATTATTTGAATTATAAATAATAAATTTTAATTTTGTGTTTTCTTTTTATTTCTCATATTTAAGAAAAAATATTAAATTAAATCATTTTTTATTTCATTGGTAGGAAATGAAACTGCTTTTTTATTTGATTAAATTATAATTATGATAAAAACAAAAAAGTTATACGTTCAAAGAATAAAAATTTTATATTAAAAATAAAAAAATTTATATTTTAATTATAAGTAAATAATAGTATTTTTGTTTTAATTAAATTTTTGTACAAATTAAATGAAATAAAGATTTATTTTCGCAAGATAATAATGAAACACATATTTTATTTCTTTAGATAATGATTAAAATAAAATAAATAAATAAATGAAAATGAAAACTGAAAATCTAAAAAAATTATTAAAACTAACATCAAATACAATGAAATCTATAAATGCATTAAAAACCTTTTAAAATGACCTTCAAAATCCCAAAACAAATAATTACTAA
>NC_079442.1:44138668-44151168 GCF_903798145.1 Danio aesculapii | reverse complement strand
ACACACATACACTCGAACCCCTGCTGCCTCATCGTTAGCGACTCCTCTGTTTCCTCACACTGATAATTAGTGTAGTTGAGCTTGCTGGGTAAAAAGCGAGCTCTAAATATGTCAAATTCAAAACATCTTTGAAGTGTCGACTGAGGGCGGGGGGAAACACAGAAAGCGGCTGACAACCGTATTTAAAGTCAGAGAGCTCACCTTTTTCCCTATTCGCGCGCTTCTTTGCTAATCAATTCTGACTGCAATGTGATGGAGACTGAAATGAGGCTGTGTAAGTAAACTAAATTCCCGCAGAAAAGGTAAGATTTGGGAGATCAAAAATGACGAGAAGGCAAAAAAAAAGTAGGTGCGACACAACCGAAACAGATGCACTGGCAGCGGACTTGGGCCGTCTCCTAAATATCTGGGTCGGTCTGAAGTGACAAACATCGTTAGTCTGTTAATTAGCTGCCTCCTCATTGCAGCAGTTGCAGTAATTAGGGTTGACAAGGTGGCATCAATTAGTCGAAGGCTGCCATATTGGGTGTCACATATCGCCGGCCAAGTCAGAGCCCACGTCTCCCCGGGCAGCAGGACAGAAGGCAGAGAAAACATGACGGACTCGGTCTGCGATTCGTCAATTCATGCGCCACCAGCTGTAGTGTCGCATTTCGCAGCCTTCAGCCACACAGTGCCCTCGCTCCATGTTGGTTTTAATGGATCGCTTTAACTCCAAGCGACAGCGTTTGTGATGCTCTGATCAATACAGAAAGATACCGGAGCTCTTCATTGAAGAATGGCATGTGTCTCGATGACACTTTTTACTCAGTCATTTATACACACACTCATGTCAAACTCAGAAGACGTTTTCAAAATTGATACAGTACTTTAAAAAAAAACTTGTCGCCCATCCAAGTTTTAGGAATATCAAATAATAATTTGACTTCTAGTTCATCATTTGGCATCAGAAGTGGCTTATATGAAAGGCAAAGGCCACTAGGATTACGCTTATTGTACCAACATAAAAAATTATTTTTAGCTATTTATTTAGGACAGTGAGGTCTGACTTTGCTTAGACAAAAGTCTTGTCACTTAACAGAAATAATGTACAGTATAGAATATAAAGTCATGGTGCAGTGAAAAAGAATTAATATTGTGTATGACTCCCATGAGCTTGGAGGACTGCATCCATACATCTCTGCAATGACTCAAATCACTTATTAATAAAGTCATCTGGAATGGCAAAGAAAGCGTTCTTGAAGGACTCCCAGAGTTCATCAAGATTCTTTGGATTCATCTTCAATGTCTCCATTTACCCCAGACATGCTTAATAATGTTCATGTCTGGTGACTGGGCTGGCCAATCCAGGAGCACATTGAACTTCTTTGCTTTCAGGAACTTTGATGTGGAGGCAGAGATACGAGAGTGAGCGCTATCCTGCTGAAGAATCTGTCCTCTCCTGTGGTTTATAATGTAATGGGCAGCACAAATGTCTTGATACATCAGGCTGCTGATGTTGCCATCCACTCTGCAGATCTCTTGCATGCCCACATACTGAATATAACCCCCCAAACCATGATTTTTCCTTCACCAAACTATACTGATTTAATATTTTATTTATAATATTTTTTTCTTCTGGAGAAAGTCTTATTTGTTTTATTTCAGCTAGAATAAAAGCAGTTCTTAATTTAAGACCATTTTAGAGTCAATATTATTAGCCCCATAAAGCAATATTTCTATTTTGATTGTCCTTGCCCAATTACCCTAACTTGCCCAATAAACCTACTTAAGACTTTAAAGTGGACTTTCCGCTGAATACTAGTATCTTGAAAAATATCTAATATAATATTATGTACTGCCATTGGGGTTGAGCCGATAGACGATAAATCGCCAATGGCCTATCGACAACACAATGCTGAGCCGGCATCACCGATCCTCCTCCCCGCCCCATTGCAAACCCGCTCGGGAAAATACACACTTAGGCCCCGTTTAAACTAGTAACGCGTCATAAACGTCTTTTTAAATTGCATTTTAGAACGAAAATGATCCACATCCACACTGTTTTACCTAGCATTTCTGAACACTGCTTCAATCTTTCACTTTCACAATTGTACTTAGTGAAAACCTCAGATACTCTTGGTTGTGCACCTTTTTTACCGACCAAGTTTGTTGACGCCATTATAACAACACAAATCACTCTGCCTATTCATGCCAGAGTCCCGCGGAAAAAGTGATTGACAGGTGGTAATTTGTGTGTAACTACTCTTTATTTATTTATGATTTGTTTAAGGGTAAAACAGGGTAAGACCATGCGGGTCAGGTAGTTGAAACTAGGCTACAAATAATTAATTCGTTATGAATTAAATAATTATTCATAAATAATTATTCACTTCCGCCTATGACGACGGTGCCATTGTCCATTGCGATGTTTCACATTAGACATCATATGATGCCAAATCGTTCGACATCGCCCAACCCTAACTGGCATCATGACAAAGAAACAAAATCAGTTATTAGAAATTAGTTATGAAAATTATTACAGGAAATAATATATAGGGCATCTAATAATTCTGATTTCAATTGTGTTTCTCTCATTCTCTCAAACAGAACGATGATCTACAAAAAATACCAGCAGCATTAAGGCTGGCCGTGCACTGCCACGCAATCAGGTGCACTTTTCTGCCTGCCCAAAAAAGACAGACAGAAAGAAAAAAAGCTTCAGTTTTGGACTTAAATGGCTTTCAGGAGGGCAGGCTTAAGATGTGTACACTTTTCCCCAGGCGGGGATGTCCTCGCGGCACACTTGAGTGTTTGAAATGCAGAGTGCTTGCTCAGCCTGCCGAGAGCTGACCCCGCGACAACATCAAACAGCTCAGATGAGGGTAATTGGAATTTAGATAAATATTACCTTCCCCCCTTCGGTCTCTCTATGGCTCAGTTGATGATGCTAGGCTAGCGGCGCCTGCCTAGCCATCTATTAATTAACCTGCGGTGGAGTCGTAGCGCAGAGCGTCCCAGAAGACTGACGGGTTGATCATAGCCCAATTCTTCCCTCATCGATCACAAAAGGGGGCGAAGAGAATGAGGAAATTACTACAGCAAGAGAAAAATGGAAGAGGGTCGGGTTTTTTTTTTTTTTTTTTTTTTGCTTATTTGGACGCTTGTTTTCTATCGATTCGGAGTCCTTGTGATGGCCGGGGTTTCAAGGACTGGGTGAATGAAGCTCTTAAGTGGAGCCGGATTCATTCTCTGTCTTGTTCGAGTTTGCTGGCTCTCTCTTTGGAAAAATAATGTACTGAGAGATGCTCTTTTTTGGGGGGGTTTTATCTTCAAGCTGGATTATTTCTGCAAGGACGGGAGACAACAAGAGGCTCTAGAGTAATTCTTAAGTAATTCTCTATAATTCAGGTACAATAATTGACAAAAAAACAAAATAATGGTTGCAATTTGGTTTGGAAGCAAAATATTTAAATATAGAAAATAACAAAGAATGCAAAACTGAAATTTAAAATGTATAAAATGAGTGAAATTGGATGAAAATATGTCTAGGATCAGTAATATTGACAACGTTTAAAAATGAAGCAAAAAAATAATAATATTTAATTACGTTTTTTGATACTATATAAATACTACTGCTATTACTACTAATAAAATACTACTGCTATTACTACTACTAATAATAATTAATTAAATAATATGTAAACAGACAACAATAACCAATAAGTTCTATTAAATATTAATATTATTGTCAATAATATAAAAATACATGTTGATAATAAGAATAATTAACTAGGGCTGGGCGATTAATCAAAAAGTAATCAAAATCGACAATTAGAACCAATAATCAATCTAATTTTTCCAGGTCAATTTTTACACTTTTCCTACCATGTGTGGAGTCACGTGACCCCGCTCTGTTAAGGCTAATTTATACGTACTATATAATGATTTATACTTATTATATTAGTCTAATATTACACTTCTTCCAAGTGCACGCACACGGTTTGGCGCAGCGTTTGCATACCCATACACCTCTCAAAAAAATGTAACTGCACGTCACAACGACACATTGCACAAGCTTTGTGATAGATCGGTTTGATATCGGTGACCAGGGTGGGCGACGCGGAGACCCGCGTTTTAGGCAATGTGTTTTAATTTCAATTGTTCAGCACTGATGTTCAATAAATAATTATAGAGTACATAGTTTGTGTTTACTTCAATTATTTAAAAATTAAGTAATGCACCATTCAAAAATCTCTCTCTTGCAACATGTGAGCATATTTACTCTACAAAACTTAAAAACTTACTGGCAAAAACATACAATAAATAAATAAAATAATCGTTCATTAATCGTAGATTAATGAACGATTAGATTTTAGACCAAATCGCCCAGCCCTACAATAAACATATTCCTAATATCATGGAGGATATGACTTTTATTAATTTTATATATACCAATCGTATATTTGTATAATTATTTCTTTAATTCTGTCTTTAATTCTTTAATTATTTTTTTAATTCTTAAATTATTTCTTTAATTATTTATTTCTTCAATTCTTTAATTATTTATTTAATTCTTTCTTTTTCCTTTCTTTTTTAAACTATTTTATTTATTTCTTTTTTAATTCTTTTTGACTTTTTCAATTTCTTTCTTTCTTAATTCTTTCTTAATACTTACTTTATTTTTTTATTCTTAAATTCTTTTTAAATACTTTTTATTTTATTCTTTATTTCTTTCATTCTTATTTTTATTCAATTATTTATTTAATTCCTTAATTTCTTTAATTCTTTATTCTTTAATTTTTTCTATTTCTTTAATTCTTTCTTTCTTTATTCTCTTATATTTCTTTTTTTCTTTAATTATTTCTTAAAATTTTTCTTTATTCTTTAATTATTTCTTTATTCTTTAATTATTTCTTTAATTCTTTAATTATTTTTTAAGTTCTTTAATTATTTTTTATTATTTAATTATTTCTTTAATTCTTTAATTATTTCTTTAATTCTTTAATTATTTCTTTAATTCTTTCTTTCTTTATTCTCTTATATTTCTTTTTTTCTTTAATTATTTCTTTACATTTTTCTTTATTCTTTAATTATTTCTTTAATTCTTTAATTTCTTTATTTCTTTCTTTTTAATTTTTTTATTCTTTATTTTTTTTCTCTTTCTTTTTTATTTATTTATTTATTTCGTCCTTCCTTCCTTCTTTCTTTTAAGGTCCACAAATGAGATGTAGTGAAATGAAATCCAGTCTGCAGTGCACATCTTTAAGTCTACACAAAATTCACCTTAAAACTGCGAAGAAAAACCCCCCACAAATTAAAAGACAACAAGCAATGTGTGTATGAATGAACAACACCTGTAGAGGGTGTGTTGATGAACACCATCAACACATGAGGAGGACCAGGAGCTTCATCCATCACACACTTCAAAGAGTGAGAAGACAGAAGAAAAACACTGCGAGAAGATTAAAGTGAGAGATCGCACAACACAACTCAATAAAAACACAAGAGCACGAGAACACACAACGATGCCACAATCCCACAATTTATCCTCGTCTTTCAGCATAGACACATTTCCCAAACACAGGAATGAGCTAAAACAGACACACTTTCTAATCAACAAAACTAACTGACCAGTAAATAAATAATCTCCCTGTGTAGAGCATTCAAACATCAGCTTGTTGATAATGGCAGGAGCTGCTAACATGTGGTCTCATTTAAAATTAGTTTTAATGTAATCCGCAGCAGGGTTTATGTTTTTATTGGCTCGGGGGAAAGATTCATAGCACATAGTGTGTTATTTTACTGAGTCAAAGTACCAGGCGCTCCCCAGTTTAACGTTACTTTGTTTTCTTTTGGACATGGAATATTATAATAGTAAGAGAGCAGGAATCCAAAGACGTGACGGAAGAAGATAAACTCCTCATCTGAGCAAATACTGCACCTCAGAGACGCATTAAACAGACGTTTTGCCAGAGTTTACATTGCAGTCGATGGCAAACACTGCTTCACCTCTGTGGACTTTAAAAGGAAGATGGTGAAACACAACTCCACCGTCTCCACTTACAAATCCATGTATTAAGTGCACATACGCGGTGTGAAATTTGAATGGGTTTTTCGCTTTCAAAAGCACAGCATTAAGAAATTAAGATTAAAAAAGGTCAAATTAACAAAATAAATAAAATAAAATAATAATTGTTATTAAACTATTATTTTATAAATGTATTACTAATATTATTCATAATAAATGTTTTATTTTTAATATTAATATTAAAAATCAAAGTCAGTATTTATATTATTAACATGGAAAATAAAATAAAATACTAATTACTTTGTTATTATATTAAAATGATAATTATTATTATTATTTATCATCTTCGAAACCTATTATCCAAATTAATAATAAGTATTATTCATTATAAAAATAGAAATTAAATAAAAATTTAAATACATTAAAATAATAATTATTAATATATTATTACCTTAGAAATGTATTTATAATATTAATAATAAAGAATTATTCATATCGATATTAGAAATTAAAGTCAGTATCTATATTAATAACAATTAAATAAAAATAAAATGAAATTATTATTATATTAGAAAAGTATTATTCATATTAATAACAGAAATTCAAGTCATTGTTATTACTTAATATAAATACTAAAATAAAAATAAAATGAAATTAGTATTATATTATTATCTTAGAAATGTATTATTCGTATTCACAGAAAGTAAAGTCAGTATTTATATTAAATAATAACAACAAAATAAAAATAAAATTATAATATTATCTTAGAAATGCAGTATTCATATGGTTAATAATGTATTATTATTCATTTTAATAAAAATTTAAGTCAGTATTCATATTAAGTGATAACAATAAAATGAGAAAATAATAAATATTATTGTATTTTTATTTTATAAATGTATTACTAATATTAATCAAATATATTATTATTAATATTAATAATACAAATTAAAGTCAGTATTTATGTTAAGTAATAACAATAAAAATCTTTCAAAATATTATTACTATATTATTATATTAGGAAAGTATTTATATTAACAATAATGTATTATTATTCATATTAATAATAGAAATAAAGTCTCAAAATATAATAAAAATAAAGATCTCAGACATCAAAGTTATTAAGTCAATATTTTTATTGTTGTTAACTGTAGTAGCTGTATTACAGTTATGAATAGAAAATGTGCTAATCATAATATCAATAGTAAATATTGAAAGGAATAAGCAACTTGTTACATTTGTATAAGGAACAGACGCAATATTATTAATAATGTTTTTGTATATTTTATTTAAAAAATTACTGTATTATTGTTGCTGTTAAGACCTAATAATAGTCGATTTGCATAATAATAATAATAAAGATAATAATAAAGATATGATTAAAATTGTTAACTAATAATGTGTATAATAATAATAATAATAATAATAATAATAATAATAATAATAATAATAATAATAATAATAATAATAATAATAATAAAGATATGATTAAAATTGTTAACTAATGTGTATAATAATAATAATAATAATAATAACAACAATAATAATAATAATAATAATAATAATAATTAATAATAAATATAATAATAATAATAATAATAATAATACATTTTTAATAATATTTATTATTATAATCATTACTATTATTAGTATATTATTATTATTATTATTAATATTACTATTGTTATTTATACTTTATTTGTAATTATTTAGATATAATCATTTGAACAAAGTGATTATTAAGCCACCAAGTTGAACTCAAGATTCATATACCCACGTTTGATCCATAAATAAATTATTGAATCACCAAAACCATTTAGACTCAATAACAATTTGACTCACCGAAACAAAACTGATTCAATACCAACTCAAGCATAGCTAAGCTACTTTCATTCTCCTTTTCATTTAATAGCATACAAAACATACATATCCATTTATTTGTGAAAGTCACCATTCACTAAATTAATAAAATAACTAATAGTAACCTTCAAAACGACCAACTCACATCACCTATTGACTATTTTGAGGGATGTAAACAAAACCAATGGTGCCAACGTATTTCCTGTTTCACATTTTTAATTTATATAGCTTCCGAGAATCCAAAAAGAGCCACATATTAATAAACAATGTTATGATAGCTGTTTTAACATTAAGTTATGATTGAATTGCCTCGTTACAGTTATGAAATAGTTTGATAAGCAGGAAATATTCATGGGCCAATGACATCAGCACAATGAAATGGCTTATAACTAAACACCACTTCCAGTGAACTGTCATTGCGCTCAACTAAAATTTAAAGACATACATTTGCCCTTCCATGTCAAGAGGACAGGCATGATGTGATGTTATACAGCAGCTTTTCCTCTACATCTGCCCCATCTTCAACCTCTAAAGAGGGTCTCTGACTCTTCAGAGCCAGATCTATTTTACATGAGCACCCCAGTAATGAAAAAAAGCCCTCCAGTGTCTCAGAAAATGAGGTCAAAATCCTCAGGCTGCAAATTCATCCTCTTAGGAGACAAAAGCGCTGCGCCCTAGGAGCCGAACAAAGGGTCTGTAATTCAATTAGAGTCCTTATCCCGATTCCTCAGATCCGTATGCGAGCGGAGACCAGTTTACTCCGTCAACACCTGCTTAGTTTCACTCCATCCTGACAAATACGGGCAGCCCAACCATCAGCAGCCTCTTCCTCTGCAGCTGCGGGCACTTTCTACTGCAATCCCTGACCTTTGACCCCACACGACCTCTGAACTGCAGGGTCACGCAGGTCTGAGCATGCTTTGCTTTAAAACGTCACATGATCTCGGGCACTTAAAGGGGACATGTCTGAAATATTGAAGTATATGTGTGTTGGGATTGTGTCCCGGTTTGTCGTAACAGACAATTTGAAAAGGAAATCTTTGGGTGAGTTTTTCCTCAAAGCATTGAAAATACAAGCTTTTGGGATTTGTTAGATGGTGTTGGAAGTTGATCTTATTAGAGCTGCTCAATTATGGAAAAAAAGAAAATCATTCACTATTATTTTGATCAATATTGTGATCACAATTAAGAATAACGATTATGAGTAGGCCATATTTTTATATGACCTTTTTAATTTATTTATTTAAAGTTATACTTTTATTATATTTTTTTCTGTATATAAGGTTGCCATTACGAAGACCCAGAAGGGACGTGATGGTGGGGAAAAAAATAGGTGGGAGAAAAAAGAAAGAGTGACAGGAAAATATATTTTATATGATATATTTCGGCAGCATGATGCCGCAGTGGTTAGCACAATCGCCTCACAGCAAGAAGATCGCTGGTTTGAGCCTCGGCTGGATCAATTGGAATTTTTGTATGGACTTTGCATGTTCTCCCAGTGTTCGTGTGGGTTTCCTCCAGGTGTGGAGGTTGTTTCCCCCACAAGTCCAAAAAACATGTGGTATGGGTGAATTGGGTGAGCTAAATTGTCCGTAGTGTATGTGTGTGAAGGAGTGTGTACGGTTGTTTCCCAGTGATGGGTTGTGGCTGGAAGGTCATCCGTTGCGTAAAAACAAATACTGGATAGGTTGGCGGTTCATTCCGTTGTGGCGACCCCAGATTAATGAAGGCACTAAGCCGAAAATAAAATGAATGAATGAATGATATATTTCCCTCGCAAAACTGTTGTTCCACAAACACTTTCTCTTCACTTCATACATGTCAACCCTCCTGTTTCTTCAGGGATTCTCCCATATTTTACCATTCTATCCTGCTATCATCCTATCTTTAAATATTTTCCCATATTTCTCAGATATTTTTCATCTTGAAAGCACGTTGAAATGAATATAAAAATGTCTGCATTCACTTTCCAATCATTAAAGCTGTGCATCGATCATCACCCTTCATATGCAACCTCTGAATCAGCGAATGCATGTAAGCACTGACTGACGGACAAGCTTTTTTATGATAAACTGATCCCAGATCAGCTTCTATACACACCATTTAAAGTAACACCTTTGTTATCAAACAAGTGAAGAGCAGCAAATGAATCTCTTATTTTGTTTTGTTTGATAAGAGAGGTGTCACTGTAAGAATGCACAGATCAATAATGAAAGCACTCCATTACTTTCATTTAAGAGAAAATTAGGTGTGTTTAAAATAAAGCATGCAGGACGGACATGATGTTTACATACTATTAAGAGTATTTGTCTGTTCAAACACACACCAGAATCTCAGTGTCCTACACTTTCGCTCCTCTTATACAGAAGCTAATCTGGGATCAGTTTATCATACGGTGCGTGTCCGTCAGTCAGAGCTCAGCATATATAAGTACACCCCTCACAAATCTATATTTAAAATAGAAAGCTATACAATATCGTATTTGTGCATATACATTAGATTAGTCAGTACTGAAGCCAAATCTGGAGCTAATCTAACAAAATAACTTATGAAGACACTCCAAAAACAAGCACATTCAAATAAATATGTTTTAGAAAAATATTGAATACAAATTTAAAGAGGAAAAATCAAGAGAAGCAAAAAAAAAAAAAAAAAAAAAAAAGAAAAATTTAGTCGAAATATTGTAGGTTGTAGTTTTTGGGTTTGTTTTGCAATATTTTGCTTGAATTTAATAGTATTATCTTTCAATTTCTAAATATGTTTGGTGACTAAAATATGATTTTAATAAATAAATCTGTTTTGTTTAAATGCACAAAAATACATTGCCTATAATCGCTGAAAAAATGGATAAAAATGGATAAAAATAATCATTTTTTAAAATGGAGTGTACTCAATTATGCTGAGCACTGTACATATACATAAAATACATACAAATACATTTACAAAATATATATTTTTTAATTTGTACTGTACTATATTATCCAATTATGCCAGAGCATAATGGTTAACTAAAAACAAAGCAAAACCAAGAAAAACACCTCTAAATAATTGAACATAATAAAAAAAAATACAAAAGAATACAATAATTCAAATAAAACACACTGCTCAAAACATAGGTTGCATCTAAAATCGTATCCTTTCAAGTAATATAGTACGCTAAAATCAGCATGTGAGCAGAGTATTATGTCCGAATTCGAAAAACAGTATATGAGAAGTACCCGGATCACCTACTACCTCCAGCAAGATTCTGAAGTGCTCATCTGATGTTCGCTACACTATCCCATGATGCCTCACTAGAGAATTTTAGTTCATTGTAACCTATTAAACTAAGTTAATCATGCTCTAACAATTTTATAAGCAAGCTGTTTTAAGCCAGTTTGACATAATAGAAGTTCAATGGACTTATAAAGTTAATTTGATTCAACTTAAAAATTTAAGACAGCCATTTTTTACAGTGTACTGAGTAGTAGGACGCAGCCATAGTCTTGAGTGTAAACAAATACCTTGATATGTTTCCTATTAAAGCTACAGAAGTTATAGTCTTTTGTTGTTTGATTAATAATACTTGCCACATGAATCCGATGTACTAAATGTGCTGCTACACTAAGAAATGCTGGGTTATTTAATCCAAAATTGGGTAATTAATGGACTAATCCAAACACTGGTTTAAATTTAGTCCTATTCATTTAATTTAAAAACTACTCAGCAATTGGTTTAATCAGTTTTACACTAATAACTGGGTTAAAATAACTTAGCATGCTTAGAGTGTAGCATGCTGTACAGCTAATGTTAGCATTGTCACTCATTGTTTTCAAAGAGACGAAAGCTCATGTTATTAGATTAATCCTAAACATGATTACTGTCGTTTACTACACACTTTAAAGTCAGGCTTTCTGTAAAACTAAGAGAATAATACTAATAGCATAATGTTAATTTGCAAAGGCTAGCACATCTGGACAGCAGCACTAGCAGTACTATGCTAATTGATGAGTTTAACAATATTACAACCACATAAATGTATCGACTAACCATTCAGAAACATCTTGGTTCGGTCTGGGAAGTTGTAAACTCTTCCTCATCATCATTGTCTTGTAAGGTTTTAATCCACTACTGGTTATTTCTGACATTTTGACTGTTTTAGATTTGCTTGTTTTGTTGTTTCCATACTGCCAGAGTAGCTTGCAAAGGCTCCGCCCTCTTTAGGAAGGCAGCAGCTCATTTGCATTTAAAGGGACATGCACACCCAATCAGTGGACAGTTTGACAAATGTATAATATATGATCTGTAAGGGTAATTTGAGCGTAAATTTCACAGACGCATTCCGGGAACAACCAGTGTTTTTATGTCTTAAGAAAAGGGGTCATAATATGTCTCATTTAAAGGCAATGTGGGTAAGACGAGCTATGGGAAAGAGTGTTGACGTCCTCCACCGCCCTTCACCCTCCACCAGCGATTCACACTCAAACAGCAATTACTCAGATTCAGTCATGTATACCAGCCGCTTTATACTGCCCAAATTACAAGCTCACCGTCACTGGAATGTTTTTATCAGGAGCAACCTTTCAATTAGCAGTTTAGTTTTGGTTTCGGATATCCGTGAAGAGAAATCTAAATTCCATTCACCCAAAAA
>NC_079442.1:44063668-44133668 GCF_903798145.1 Danio aesculapii | reverse complement strand
GAATTCCAGCATAAGCTTATTAACCTCTCCTGGCCAGATCCAGACAGAGGCAAAGCTGACATGAAACCGCTCTTAATCCCACAATTAATGGCACAGGAAATTGTGTGTTGCTTTTGCACATCTTTGCCGTAACACACATATATGTGAGAGTGTATGTTTTATATGCATCGACACGCCGGCATGTGTTTGGAGCTGAGGGTCTGTGTTTGCTTTAGCATATATAGTTCAGCGCAATTCAAAAAGAGTTTGCATGGCATTAACCCTGTTTGACTCGCCGCTCTACTTTGAAATCTAAAAAGCGATGTGAATTCAGGCCTCAGACTCATCCGAGAGCGGCTTCATTCACAAAGAGAAGTCAATTACAGCTTTGCTTTGTCAGGTCGAGAGAGAAAAAAACAACAAGCGAGAGGAAATGTATGAATTTTTTAAAAACCAAGCGCTGATGGATGACGATGCAAATCCACGGTGAAGCCTTGAAATTTAACTGGGAAATTGACATTAATGCAGCAGTGATGTGGCTCATAGAGGTTTCCTATTCTAGCTACGCTGCTGTTTAGACATGTTTAAGTGCCACTGTCAGTATGAGTGAACTATTTTCAGCAGGTTATGAGGAAGTTATCGTTGTCCGAGACGATTACTACTAAATGGGGGTTTGTGCATATAAACATTTCTAATTCCACTGAAATTCCACAGTAAAGATAAACTCCTGCTAAATAAATCCGTCTCAATCTTTAGTAGTGTTCACAGCTACTAAACAATACACCCTAACACCAAAGTATAACATTTCACTACATAATACAGGGGTCCAAACTCCTGCCTCGAAGTTTCTAGTAAGAGCTTAATAAGCTGGTTCAGGTGTGTTTAATTGGGGTTGGTACTAAAATATGTAGTACAGCGGCCCTCCAGGACCGAGTTTGGACACCCCTGATAATACGTCTTCACATTTTACTGTTACACAGTTCATTTAAAAAAAAAATGTAATTTTTTTTTAATAATTTTGCATTAAAAACGGAATAATCTCATCTAGTCATTTAAAAATGCTTAACAAAAAGTACCTTATCACATAGCAACACCTTAGCAACCACTCAGAAGATTTAAAAAATCTACATTATAAAATTGTCATAGCAACACCTTAGCAACCACTTAGGACATTCTCTAAACCAACTTTACACAACTTTCATAGCAACACCTTCGCAAAAACTCGAAAAATTTAGAAAAAATAAATTATAAAATTGTCATAGCAACACCTTAGCAACCTCTCAGAACATTTAAAAATAATCTACATTATAAATAAGTCACAGCAACCACTCAGAATATTTAACAAAATCTACTTTGTAAAGTTGTCATAGCAACACCTTAGCAACAACTCAGAACATTTTTTAAAAAATCCACTTTATAAATTGCCATAGCAACACCTTAGCAACCACTCAGAACATTTAAAAAAATCTACTTTATAAAACTGTCAAGTAATGCCTTAGCAACCACTCAAAATATTTAAATAATCTACTTTATAAAATTGTCATAGCAACAACTTAGCAACCACTCAGAATATTTAAAAATGTACTTTCTAAAATTGCCATAGCAACACCTTAGCAACCACTCAGAACATTAAAAAAATTTACTTTATAAAATTGTCATAGCAATGCCCTAGCAACTACTCAGAACATTAAAAAAAATTACTTCATAAAATTGTCATAGCTACACCTTAGCAACTACTCAGAACATTTAAAAGTGCACTTTAGAAATTGCCATAGCAAACCTTAGCAACCACTCAGAATATTTTAAATATTAACTTTATAAAATGATCATAGCAACACCTTAGCAACTACGCAGAACATTTAAAAAAAAATCTAAAGTTGTCATAGCAACACCTTAGCAACTACGCAGAACACCTAGCAACTTTACAAAAATCAACCAAAAAACAATAGCAATGTCTGAAAGCCCTGATATACTGAAAAGATGTAAAAGAAAAAGACCCCAAAACAGACAAAAAATAACAAATTTCACAACAATGACAAAAATATAGCAATTTATGGTTGTTTTACAGTAATTTCCTAAGAAAATCAAGTCCATTTTAAAGTGGATTATTTAGATCATGTAGCAAACACCAACAATACCCAAGCAGCATCATAGAATTAGCTTAGCAACCACTCACTAAAATCCAACCACAGGAGAGGGCAAATTCTTCAGCAGGATGGCACTCCTTCTCATACTTCAGCCTCCACATCAAACTTCCTGAACGAAAATAAGATTAAGGTGCTCCAGGATTGGCCAGCCCAGTCACCAGAAATGAACATTATTGAGCATGTCCGGGGTAAGATGAAGGAGAAGGCTTTGAAGATTAATCCAAAGAATCTTGATGAACTCTGGGAGTCCTGCAAGAACGCTTTCTTTGCCATTCCAGATGACTTTATTAATAAGTTATTTGAGTCATTGCAAGATGTATGGATGCAGTCCTCCAAGATCATGGGAGTCATACACAATATTAATTCTTTTTCCACTGCACTATGACTTTATATTCTATACTGTACATTATTTCTGTTAAGTGACAAGACTTTTGTCTAAGCAAAGTCTGACCTTACTGTCCTAATTAAATAAATAAAAATCAAGACATGATCATAATTTATTCTGGTAAAATAAGGGTAATCTAGAGGCCTTTGCCTTCCATATAAGCCACTTCTGACACCAAATGTTCAACTAGAAGTCAAGTTATTATTTGTTGTTCCTAAAACTTGGATAGGCCACAAGATTTTGTCAGGTAGTGTATTATTTTAACAATTTTACCTCAGATCACATTGTAAACACAACAAAAAAAGTAACGCATTACTCTAACTTACTGAAATTTCCCAACCTAACACTGTATGATCAGATACAGGGATCAGATTTCAGATTATTTTAGCCTGGTTGATGATAAAATAGTCTGATAAAATCCAAACTTCATCACACTGTAAAGGTAAACAAGTAATCATACGATACCAATACTACAGAAAGATCACAGTCAAGATGAAGGTTCCCAATTTCTGTTGACCGCATTCATCCGAGGGATAAGATGACATCTTGCACACATCATTAAGTCAACAGCCAGTCCTACTCATTACGTGTTGAAACAGTGTTTGGAATCAGGAAGGACAAACAATAATCATGTCGCCATGTTTGAGAGCAAACACAATTAATAGCTCTCTCTCACAAATGCTGAAGTGCCCTTCGGGTTAACAAGACGCAGACGAGTGCTGTAGCGTGTTGGCTAGCTGCTTCTTCTTATGCCTTGGACAGATTTGAATAATGACGCTGCAATTAATTTAAGCTGCATTAGCTTATCTATTCGAAATTTTTCATTGCTCTTCCTCCCGCTTCGGCGAAAAAAGCCCTTTAGCACGAGTCATAAACAGCAGATCGATCAACGTAATGGGAGATTCCTGCCTTGATTTATCACTGGCTGCGATAAGCTAATCAAAAGACATGTAAATCGCCATTTAGGCCTTGCATCTCAAAACTAAAAACAATTACGCATTGATTAAAACACCGATTTCTTCAGCCTGTTTGTTGTGCTTAGCCTGGCCTTGAAACCCAAAACGCTGACAAAACCCATTAGCGGGAGACTGAAGCTGTCCAGGTGGCTGTTTTCATCTCTCTCAGACTCAAGACAGACGTATAAAATTACACGATGGGCCATTCTACACACACTTTAAAGCCAAACAGAAGACCAGCCACTGCGGTTTCACCTCTTCACTGACCACAAAGCATCACCTACAACTTAAAAGGAGTCTTAAAAGGGGTTGATTCACCCCAAACTAATATTTTGGTGTCATTCCAAACTCATAAGGTGACAAATATTAGGATTTTTTGTTAGGTTTTAGAGGTTTAACTCAGTTGACACCTTGATGTCAAAAAAAATTAATGACGTGAAATTGACATGAAGCATGATGTCAAAAAACATGTCAAAAATGTGAATAGATTTGATGTCAAAACCTTGACCTCCATTTGACATCCACATATTGATGTGCTTTTGACCACCGAAATAACGACTCAAAAAAATTATAATTTAACCCTCAGACCCGAATTATGTTCCAAGTTTCTGAAAAATGTAAAAGTATGTTTTCACAGTTCTTCTGGCTCCTATAAATGAGACCAAAGTATAATAATAAAAATCTATGTACACATATTTTTTGTCCATTTCAATGGACGTCAGGTCAGAACTTTACATTATACCAACATAAAATAACACATGATTGCTGGTATAATCCTGAAAGGTATTTTCAAAAATGACAAACATTAATATTGTAACATTTTTCTGTTTAATTTTGAGGTTTTTGTTGTATAGATTGTATCTTGTTTATAACAAACTTTATCTTCATCTTCCTCATCACTCCACAATGTCCATATCTGAGATATTTCCATCTGCTATGCTCAAGAACATCAAGCTCTGTACACTACTGGACAAAAGTCTTGTCGCCTATCCAAATTTAAGGAACAGCAAATAATAACTTGACTTCTCCATTGCCTGCTCCATTTTACCCCACACACGCTCAATAATGTTCATGTCTGGTTACTGGGATGGTCCACCCTGGAGCACCTTGAACTTCTTAGCTTTCAGGAACTTTGACGTGGAGGCTGATGTATTAGAAGGAGTGCTATCCTGCTGAAGAACTTTCCCTCTCCTTTAGTTTGTAATGTGCAGAACAAATGTTTTGACACCTCAGGTGTTGATGTTGCCGTTTAATCTGCAGATCTCGCACACACCCTTCATACTGACTGTAACCCCAAACCATGATTTTTCCTTCACCAAACTTGACTGATTACTCTGAGAATCTTGGGTCCATGCAGGTTCCAATAGGTCTTCTGCAGTATTTGTGATGATTGGGATGCAGCTCAACAGATGATTCATCAGAAAAATCTACCTTCTGACACTTTTCCAATTGATCAACTAGAAGTTAAGTTGTTATTATTTGCTGCTCTTTCAACTGGGATCGAGGACAAAACTTTTGTCAGGTAGTGTACTGTATATTCTGCATATGAAATTGTTTCAGCAATGAATTAGTACATCGATATAGTTTTTTTTCATATAAAAAATTCAATCAGCATTACTGGAGATTTACTTTCATTAACAAATTTTTAACACATTGTACATTCTAATGGACAGACATAATTGAAAAAATCCTGAGCTGAAGCTTGCAATGTTACAAAACACTTTAAACTTTAATTAGTAAGCGCAATCCCTATTTTTTACATACAATCTATGAAATATTGGCAAACATATCAATAAATCTGAATAAAAACCTTGCAAATGTGGTCTACATCTGTGTCTGGAGTGATGCCATGCTGCTTTTCAGTGTAGTGGATTTTTTTCAAAATTTTACAACATGTCAAGCCTTACCCCCATTTGATTGAATGACAATCATCTACTATCATGGACTGCGGGCTTTAAATTAGATGAAATGCTCAGGAACCACAAAAAAATGGCACATTTAGCTTAGCTTAGCATAAATTGTTAAATCGAATTAGACCATTAGCATCTTTGTTTTGAATATAGGCTCATTTTACATCTCCCCTGGAGTTAAACTGTTGAATTTTACCATTTTTGAATCCATTCAGCCGACCTCCAGGTCTGGCGGAAGCATTTATAGCTTAGCTTAGCATAAATCATTGAATCGGATTAGACCATTAGCATCTCACTCAAAAATGACTGCTAAAAGCTTGACTGTTCAACAGATAACCAAAAGTAGCTGTTTTTTAGGCTGATGTGGCTAAGAACTATACTCTCATTCTAGCAATATACCCAAGAAACATGCACAATGATAATATTATGCAACTTTTTAAATAAAAAAAAGGTTCAGTGTTTCCGAAACCTCAAAACTCTTATCAAAGGACTGCAGATTTCCAACAGTTACTGGCTCTAGAGGATCCCAGACTTCCTGAAAGGCTTCGAAACCCCTCAAAGCTATCAACAAAACACTTAGCAGGTCAATAATAATACCTCCATCAATTAAAGGCTATCCTTTTGTTTTTGTTTTCTTGAGTTTTACAACATGCTATGCCTTTAAATAGGAAAAAAATACACAAGCAAGCAGTTTTGTTTCATTTCTACCTCAATGAAACTGGCACCCAAGTGTCGTTGGCTTTTATTTACATTGCTTTTTCAGACAGACATGTACACGGGCATAGAAAATGATTGCCCTCATTGTTAAGGGTCTCTATTTCTGCAACCCTGCGGCAAAAAAAAAAGAAAAAGAAAAAAAAAAAAAATCCCAGTAACCTCTCAAAGTGAGCGTTTACAACGTGGCCCGCTTACACTTTTTACTACCTCCCGGCCCTAATAAAAGCACACACCAATATAGAAGCCATTTCAAGGCATTCTATATATTTGCGGCTGACCCGAATTGGTTTTGTCTGTGCGCTAAATAATTCAATTTGTGCCATCTGGAAGCTTTGTGATCTAATTCAGACCTTTCTGTGCAGGTCCAGGCCGCTGCGTCCGGGATCTCCATAGACATCTTTGAAGGATTGACAGGAATGGGAAAAGACGAATTAGAAAAACGTCATGCATTATATGCTATTCGCACGTTTGTTTGAACAATTGAAAGCAGGACGGCTTGTCTGTGCGAGTTCACTTGCTTTTGGTCAATCTGTGAGCGAGGAGAAGTTTAATATTGACACACACTTTCTAATCGCTTCACAGTCCAGAGTACATTTCGACTTTTTTTGACTGACATTCTGCACTGCTGCCTATTTCAACCCCGAACACGTTTAGTCAACAAACTCCATAAGTCCATTAAAGTCTACATGCGGCTGAAAAGGGAGAGAGAGAGTATCAGAAAGGGGTTTTTTTTGTTCAATAAATGTGAAATGCTTTACAATTTTGATGCAAATATTCTTTGTATCTCAAATTCTAAAACTATTCAATAACTAAAAAAAGCTTGAAGACCAAAAAATGTGTAAAAACAAACAAACAAACAAGCAAAAAAACATACAATAAAGTACATGAAATTAGACAGGCTGACTTTGAAACATACCAAAATGGCCATAACATTACTATTTCTGAATTTAGGAAAAATAGAAATATTATTTTGCTTCATTAAGTGTGAAATGCTTTATAATTATGATAAAGTATATCAGCATCTCAAATTTAAATTTAATTAAGCTTACTTAAAACCAAGTGTAATTTTTTTTTTTCATACAATAAAGTACTTGGAATTTAGACAGGCTAACTATGAAACATATTAAAATGGCTATAAAAACACAATAACTTATTTTAAAAAATAATATAAAAAGTAATTAAAACTTAAAAATGTTATGATATGCAAATTATTTTACTTATGATTATAATTAATGTAAATATAAGTATAGTAAGCTTATATGAAAAAAGAAAGAATGAGTACTAGACAGGCTTTTTGTCCTTAATAAATGTGAAAGTTTAATGCAAAGAATATTTGCATCTTAAATTTTTACTTAAATCAACTAAAAAGCTTAATTAAAACAAAGTGCAAAAAAAAGTTTTTTTTTTTTTTTTTTTTTTTTTTTTTTAAATACAATGAAGTACTTGAAAATTAGACAAGCTAACTTTGGAACATACCAAAATGGCTATAAAAAGACAATAACTTATTTAAATAGAAACAATATAAAATGCTAATTTATCTATATATTTATATATTTATATATATATATATATATATATATATATATATATATATATATATATATATATATATATATATATATATATATATATATATATATATATATATATATATATATATATATTCTTTTTTTAATTATTTTTTTTTTATATATCCAATGTCATTTAATATAAATATTAGACTAAGTGCATACAAATTAGAATGGCTATCTTTGGAACATACCAAAATGGTTATAAAAACGCAATAACTGAACTAATGAAAAATATAAATAATATAAAAAAAATTATAAAAACAGATTTTTTAATATGCTTTTGTTTCTTTTTTTTGTTTGTTTTTTTGTTTACATATGATCGTATTCAATTTAAATATTAGATTAAGCACATGAAAATTAGAAAGGTTAACTTTGGAACATACCAAAAATGGCTTTAATACTATGACTGAATTAAAGAAAAAATTGAAAAATATAAAAATATAATTAAAAAAAAGCAAATTCAAAATAACATAAAAAAAATTTTCAAACAACACAAATAGCTAAAATGGAAAATTAAGCTTAATAAAAAATAAAAAAGAGGGAAAAAATGACAAAAGCACATAAAATTATTAAAAGTTTCAAATTAAATAAAAAAATAAAATCTAAAAAGTTGGCAACTTTCTACTTGAAACTTAATATGTGGAAAATATATAAAACAAACAAAAAAGTACTGAAAAATATCACAATAAATAAATGAAATTATTAAACAAAAATTCAGTAAAAATTTAATTCGAAAGGCAAATTTTGGAACATACCAAAATGCTATAAAAATACCAGAATTAAAGACTAATTGAAAAATCAATGAATGTAGCAAAAGCAAATTAATTCACGACACAAAACATTAAAGGCCAATTCAAAATTACACAAGATTTTTTTTCAAAATTATAGTATTAAAAATAATTTAATTTCAAACTTATTGAAATAAAAAAAAACTATCTATATAAATTATTTAAATGACAGTTCTTTTGATAGTTTTAAAAATACAAAAAAAAAACCCTGTCAAAATGAAAGCATTAATTATTAAATCAATTAAAAATAATTATAAACCCTATTTGCATTTTGATTAGATTGTTGGAAATATGCAGCAGCTCAAAATCAGAAATCCGTCCTGATTGTATCCGCAGTCTATTCAAGAAATGTGTGGAAATTCATGCAAAAAGACAGAGTATGTGTGTGTGTGCGTATGCCATCCTTCCTGTCAGATTAAAAGGTCAACGCGCTTAGCTTTTTCTGCGAGTCTTTGACTTCAACATTATACTGACACAAAGGCCTGACTGACCGCCAGAAAGGTTTTACATGAAAGAGAGAAGAACAGAGAATGACGGGCCTCGCTTTCAAAGAAAAACTCTAACTAAAGCTCAGAGTGAACAACATCAGATCAGTGAGAGCCGACGTGCCAGTCACACACGACCCTGTGGAAAACATTTCTCGGATTCACGTGTTGCAGTCAAAATTATGTTTGGACATGTTTGACCATTACACTTGCTCCTTTTGAACCATTATGCATGTGAGCGTCAAGTGTCAAGTTGAAAAATCTTTAACATTCACAGAGGCAGCTCATCACTGTTAGTTCCACAGCAGTGAACAAATCAGAAGAGCTTGGAGGTGGGGCAACCATTGTGAGTTTCTGTTTATAGTAGAAAGTTGGCATGACAACTGTTTTATTTACCTTTATATCATGGCAAAGGAGGTGCACATAGTGACTTTATCCAGATATCCTGAGTTTTATAAAGTATAGGGTTGGGTACCAAAACCCGATCGCATTATTAATAAATTTGATAGACACAGATTTAGTAAACAGATATTTATTCAAATAATATTTTAGTCACCAAACATATTTGGAAATTGAAAGATAATACAATCAAATTCAAGCAAAATATTGCAAAAATATTACAAACTACAACCTTTGCATTTAATATTTTTCTATAACATATACATTTGAGTGTACTAACTTTTGGACCATCATCATAAGTTATTTTGTTAGATAAGCTCCAGGTTTGGCTTCAGTACTGACTAATCTAATGTATATGCACAAATATAATATTGTAGAGCTTCCTATTAAAAATATGAATTTAAAAGAAAGATTTGTGAGGGGTGTGCTTATATATGCTGAGCACTGTATATAAACGGTGTGCACCGGACAGAATTAACATAAATTTTTTGGCCTACTTTCAGTGCCACTGGTACTGCAACAAGGAAGAAGCATCAAGGGGTAAATCAACGGCACAGATAGGTACGCGTTGTGTCACAATATCTCTAAACATTTCATTCTTAACAACTTTAAGGCATACGGACACTGTCTGGGATGTTTTTTGGTATTTGTTCTCGTTTCTTAGCAAACTAACACACATATACAACACATGCAGTACAGCGCATTCAGATTCATCAACACGCCCGATCATGTTCGACAAATTTACTTAAACTAAGCGTTCTAAAGTGTGGCTATATTTTACAAACAAGGATTCTGACACAGCAACGTGAAGCAGATGCTTTACAAAAGTTAATGAAACATTATTGAAACATCAAACTTTTAAGGGTACATCGAATCAACTTTGTCTAGACAGCTTGACAGCAGGGTAAAAAATTATTTATTTACCCGTTGTCAGTGTCACTACCCAATATCTACCATTCTGTTTGTGGGGGGAGCTGTTCTAGTAAATAGGGGTAAAGTTGCGAAAGCAGCAGTCAGTGAAGAACACAAGTTCACTAACAACAACAGAGAAGAAGTGCGGAAAACAAGAGTAGCAAGAAGAATGGTGGAAAATAATGAAAAACAAATCAAAGACCCACCTGCTAGTTTCCACTCAAAAGTGTGGAGACACTTAGGGTTTTACAAGACAGACGACGGAAAGGCACTGGATAAAAACTATGCAATCTGCAAGAACTGCTTTGCAAAGATAAAATATAACAGTGACACTATGAATCTGCAAATTCACCTCGTTCGCCATCACAGTGAACTACTCTCAGGTGATATTGAGGGCAAACCAAGTCAGCCGACAATCACTACTGCGTTCAAAGCAAAGCTTCCCTTTGGCTCGCCGAGGGCACAGAATATCACCAAGTCCATTGCTGAATTTATTTGCAAGGACCTTCACCCTTACAGCGTGGTCGAGAATAATGGATTTTGCAGAATGTTGGCAACACTGAAACCGAGATACGAGATACAGAGTCATCGGCACTTTACAGACAAAGTCATCCCTGCACTGTATGCAGATAGCAGAGCCAAAGTGGAGGGTGCACTCCGGTCTGCTAAACAGGTTGCACTAACCTATGATGGTTGAAGAGCCACCGAGTCCTTCGTAACTATTTTTTACAACTTTTATCTGTCTAGCTCTACAGTGTTTACATTTAAGACCAGCAGGCAGTGAGTTATTATGCAATTGCATACTTCTTTGCACAAAGTTGGCATTAATAAATGCATAAGATTTCCATATTATGGGTACTTTTTTTCCTTTTTCAGTCACATACAGTATGTCTGGTGATATTTTTTCTTTGGAGAAAATCTTATTTGTTTTATTTTGACTAGAATAAAAACAGTTTTTAATTTTTTAAAGCCATTTTAAGGTCACAATTATTAGCCCCTTTAAGCTATATATTTTTTTCGATAGTCTACAGAACAAACTATCGTTATACAATAACTTGCCTAATTACCCTAACCTGCCTAGTTAACCTAATTAACCTAGTTAAGCCTTTAAATGTCACTTTAAGCTGTATAGAAGTGTTTTGAAAAATATCTAATCAAATATTATTTACTGTCATCATGGTAAAGATAAAATAAATCAGTTATTAGAAATGAGCTATTAAAACTATTATGTTTAGAAATGTGCTGAGAAAAAATCTTCTCTCTGTTAAACAAAAATTGGGAAAAAAAAATTTAACGGGGGGCTAATAATTCATGGGGGCTAATAATTCTGACTTTAACTGTATATCGTGATATATCATTGATGCAATTTCTTCCAATATATCGTAAATATCGCGAATCGTGATAGTCATTATCGTGGGCCACATATGGCCACAGAATTGAATCATGAGTTACCTGTATCGTCCCACCCCTAGCCTTTCCACAGGTTAGAAGTAAGCTTATGTAATGTTAATTGCATAATGCAAATCTTAAATTCATGTCAACAAACAAATGATCAAAAGAAATATATTAATGCAATTCAAATATATGAATTGAGTTGATGTATACTTTAAACTTTAATTATATTGTTCAACTAAAATGATTAAAATATTGTGTCAAATAAAAGATTTTTCTAGTCATCCACCATAATTTTGTGGCTCAAAGGTATCGGTTCAGGCACCGGTATCATTTTAAAAGTATCGATTTAGCACCGGTATCTAAAGAACCCCAAATGATACCCAACCCTAATGATGTATGTCCAAGTGTTTATCATAACATATTGTTTTCTTATTTCTAATAGGTCCGTTATTCTCGTTATAACATTACGTTCCTAATATCTCGTCACATTAACCTGACGATGCCCTCCGCTTTTTTAAAATCATTCCTGAACGCGGTGCCTCATGTTTTAAGAAGCAAACGTGCATTCGGTGTGAATGAGCCCTAAGTATATTAAACAAGTTAAACTGCTGTGTCTTTTTTGCCCTCCATGAGCTTCAAACAAAATAGAAACACCAGTTTGAACTCAAGTGGTCCTGAAAGAACTATCTGAACCATCTCTTTTTATAATTGCTAGAGACACTCTGGGATTATGGGACATGTGTTTGGGCAGTGCTGAATGAGTTGTGTGTAAGTGAAGTGTTATATCGCTCCAGGGCCGCTGGTCAGACCCCAAAATAGGCCTCATGTCGAGGGAGCACCTGTTCAGAGGAAACATGAGCGCAGTCACATCACTGCTCACACCGACTCAAGTGCTAATAATCAACAATCACACTTCCGCCACTGTAATAACAGTTATTAACAGGGCCAGCAGCCTTTAATGTTTGGATATGAATAAGTGAGAGGTTTGTGTAAAGGTTTGCCCTTGTACTGAGATGGATTGGATCAGATGAGTTTATTTCTACACTGTAAAATAGAAGTTGCTCAATTTATTTTAAGTTGGGCCAATTTAACTTTTCAAGTCATTTTAACTTGAATCAATTAAGCCGACTTAAAATATCAAGTTGGAATTAGTTTAACTTCAAAAAGTTGAAACCTGATTAACTTTCTAAATTAAGATCAGGGAATGTAAAAACACAAGTTGTCATGACTTTTATTATGTAGTTTTTTTTTTTTTTTTACAGTGTATGCAACTCTTGTTTTTGTTTGCGACTCACATTTTTGGTCCTTTTTATCTTTTGATCAGATAAAAGTGTTCTAGTTCATAATGTTGTGCACACGGGATACATATTGTGTACACACAACTTAGGCATACATATCGTATGCATATGCATAAACTCATGCACACTTTATTAGGTACACCTGTCCAACAGCTCATTAACGCAAATTTCGATTCAGCCAATCACATGGGAGCAACTTAATGCGTTTAGGCATGCAGACATGGCTAAGACGATCTGCTGCAGTTCAAATAGAGCATAAGAATGGTGAAGAAAGGTGATTTAAGTGACTTTGAACGTGGCATGATTGCTGGTGCCAGACGGGCTGGTCGGAGTATTTCAGAAACTGCTGATCTACTGGGATTTTAACGCACAACCATCTCTAGGGTTTACAGAGAATGCTCTTTTTTTCGGACCAAACATCCAGTGAGTGGCAGTTCTGTGGGCGCAAATGTCTTGTTGATGCCAGAGGTCAGAGGAGAATGGCCAGACTGATTCGAGCTGACAGAAAGGCAACAGTAACTCAAATAACCACTCGTTACAACCGAGGTATGCAGAAGAGCATCTCTGAATGCACAACATGTCCAAGCTTGAGGCAGATGGGCTAAAGCAGCAGAAGACCACACTGCGTGCCATTCCTGTCAGCTAAGTACAGGAAACGGAGGCTACAATTCGCACAGGCTCACCAAAATTGGACAATAGAAGATTGGAAAAACGTTGCCTGGTCTGATGAGTCTCGATTTCTGCTGCGACATTCGGATGGTAGGGTCAGAATTTAGCATCAACAACATGAAAGCATGGATCCATCCTGCCTTGTATTAATGGTTCAGGCTGGTTGTGGTGTAATGGTGTGGGAGATATTTTCTTGGCCCACCTTGGGCCCATTCGTACCAATTGAGCATAGTGAGAACACCACAGCCTACCCGAGTATTGTTGCTGAACATGTCCATCTCTTTAGGACAATAGTGTTCCCATATGCTACTTGCAGCAGGATAACGTGCAGCGTCATAAAGCGTGAATCATCTCAGACTGTTTTCTTGAACGTGACAAGGAGTTCACTGAACTCAAATGGCCTCCACTGTCACCAGATCTCAATCCAATAGAGCACCTTTGGGATGTGGTGGAACGAGAGATTCGCATCATGGATGTGCAGCAAAAAAATCTGCAGCAACTGCGTGATGCTATAATGTCAATATGGACCAAAATCTCTGAGAAATATTTTCAGTACCTTGTTGAATCTATTCCATGAAGGATTAAGACAGTTCTGAAGAAAAAAGGGGGTCCAACACGGTACTAGTAAGGTGTACCTAATAAAGTGGCCAGTTAGTGTAGTATTGCGTGCACATGATAGCATTACATACTTATATTTGACTCAACT
The DNA here is from genome assembly GCF_903798145.1 of Danio aesculapii. Taxonomy (NCBI): domain Eukaryota; kingdom Metazoa; phylum Chordata; class Actinopteri; order Cypriniformes; family Danionidae; genus Danio; species Danio aesculapii. The sequence goes on along the minus strand of NC_079442.1, from coordinate 44,119,351 downwards.
TTTAAAAATTAAAAGATTTTAATTTATTTTGTCAATGCATTGAGATTTATAGGGATTCTAAGTAGTGTTGAGCAAAGCCATTAAATTCCTTATTAATTCATCTAAATATTTTCAGCCATTGTAATTAGAAAAATTATTTAATTACAATTGCAATGTAATGATGTAATCAGTAATTATTAATAACTTTTTTTGAACTGGCTTTCTCAACACTGTGTACACACACACACTTATATAAGAGGGATTAGTCTCCAGACATGTAGAGAGAAATAATGTGGTACTTGGAATACTGAGCGATTATGGATATAAGAGTATAGTATATTTCTATAATCACTCAATATTATTTCTTAAATCCAAGTACCACGTTATTTCCCTCTGAATTCGCTTCTCTGGCACCACTGCTGTACTTTTCACTAAAGCTTTTGTGTTGATCTATCAAAGCCCTGGGCTACACGTGGGCTGAACCCCATTTTTGGGATGAAACGTCCTACTGGAGGGAAAGCGTAATGAAAACACGAACAAACCGCAGAGGATTTTACCTCCTCTCCCTGACCCACTTCTTTCTGAGTGTCATTTGAGAATGTTCTAGTAGCTCTTTAGGCGCTCGGACCGCACACACACACACATACACTCGGCTGCTTTACACATTAGCCCACAACAGCAGAGAGAACGGCCGGCAGTAATGAAGCCATTGTCCTGAGCTCTGCGACAGTAGATGAAGAAGACAGAGCCACAACAGGAGTCCAGTGTCTGCGGTCAGCCATCCTGTCTGCTGGTCTCAGATCAGCCAGACCTGAGGGAAGAGAGCGCTCACTGGAGCATTAACCCTTCAGGACAGACAGTGACGGCCTGCAGAGCCTTTCAGCTCATTAATTGCATCCGACCCCCTCCCTGCTACACACACACACACACACACACACACAGAGAGAGAGAGACACGCAAACACACAGACACACTTAAGACGCACATGGTTGTCACACACACAAACACACACTAGATGCACATGGACAAACACACACAAAAAGTAACGTTGGCAAAAACACACAAGATGCACATGAGTAAACACACACAAGATATGCATGCACATACACAATGCATATGAACAAACACTCACACACAAACCCACACTAGAGGAAGATTGACAAACACACACAATGCACAAACAGACAAACACACATACAAGATACACACGGACAAACACAAAAGCACACGATGCACATGGTCAAGCACACAAACACAAATACACACACACACACAAGATGCACACAGACACACACATACACACACACACACACACGATGCATATAGACACACACACACATCCACACACACACACACACAAGGTACACACGGACAAACAAACACACGATGCACATGGACAGACACACACAAGATGCACATGGACACACACACAGGATGCGCATGGACAAACACACAAACATACACACACACATGGTCAAGCACACACAAGATACACAGACAAACACACAAAACACACATGGTCAAGCACATACAAGATACACACAGACAAACACACAAACACACACAATGCACATGTTCAAGCACACACACAAGATGCACATGGACAAACACACACAAAAGATGCACAAGGGCAAACACACACATACAATGTGCATGCTCATTCTCTCTCTCACACACACAATGCATATGGCAGATGTTTGTGGACACACACACACACACACACACACACACACACACACACACAATGCACATGGACAATCACTCACACACAAAAACAAAAACAAACACACAAGATGCACATGGACAAACATGCACACAAGATGTACAACACACACACACACACACACACACACACACAAAAGATAATGCACATTATCTTCAGATTCACTCAAAGAGACACACATACGCACACACACCCACACACAAGATGAACATGGCCAAAGGGACAAACACCCCCCAAACACACACCAACGAACACACATACACAAACATGGCCAAAGAGACACACATACACACATGATGCACATGACCGAAAGGGCAAACACACCCACAAGATGCACACAGACAAATACAGACACACAGACACACAGACACAGACACACACACACACATAAATAGAAGTACAATAGTAACAGTAACAGGGACCACCAAGGGTTTCCTCAAAGGCCTGCAGTGGTCATCTCCCCCCTCAGCCGTCTCTCTTCACCCCCCACCCATGGAGAGAAGATCTGGTCTGGCCAGCCAGGCATCAGGACAAATTGATAGCGACAGAGGTAGGGAAGAAATGGGAGCCGCAGGGCGGGGGGGCTCGTGAATTTCCCTGAAATCAACCCAAGTACCCCGACCCCCTTTCTGAAGCAGCACCCAGCCCCCTCGGAACGCTCCCGGTGTCTTATCTATCATTCAGCGGCGGGCTATCAATGTGTTAAACACATGCGCTGACCTGACTGCTAATGCAGCGATCCTATCAGTCATGTGACCGGCGCAAGACAGCGGCTGCATGAAGAACATGTCTGATGGGGAGATATTTAATGCTCAATGCCCAATATCTGTATTCCTGCTTTATTTGCTGAAGGAGGTGGGGGTTTTTAGTGAGCTGCCATGGGGAGGATTGAATGTGATGAGGTTAGAGATTGGTTATCGCAACGTTCGGGGGCAATTGCTAGTTTAGAAGAATGTGCTTGATAAAGGAATGAGAATAAACACATCATATGAGCAAATTCATTTTAGGAGTTATTCAAGACTCGCATACAAGTCAATTTATTAAATGAATGCAAACATAAACGAATCCAATGAATGATTTTTCTTTTTTATAATTAAATCACTTAAAAAGTCTCATAAACAAGTTATCTTAAAGACAACAAGTCCCTTTAAATGTCTTCAGAATCATTTAAAAACATGTACAAGTGATTCAGATTTTGTTTAAAGGAGTCATTTTTAAAAAAAGCAAAAACAAGGTGATTTATTAAAAAGATCACTCAAAAAATGATTCAGTCATAAAACAACTTTTTAAAAATGACTCATGGTCATAAACCAACATATCAAAAAATGAATCACGGGTACAAGATTAAAAAATTAGCAAATCGTGTGAGAAAATCCTTAGAGTCATTCAAAAAACAGATAATTCATTAAAAAAAAATCTCTCAAAAAAGATGAACAAATGGACAAATCTAATGTCATTTAATCTAACGATCAATTATAAAGACTCAGAAACCAACATATCTACTTGTCTTAAGAGTCATTTAAAAACAGGTACAAGTGTGATCATGAATCGTGTGAGCAAATCCTTTGAGTCATTCAAGAAAAGAGAGATGATTCATTAAAAGGATCTCTCAAAAACATGCACAAATGGACAAATCTAATGTCATTCAATCTAAAGATCAATTATAAAGACTCAGAAACCAACATATCTACTTTTCTTAAAGAATCTTTTCTTCACAATCATTTAAAAAAAAAATCACAAATTAGCAAATTGTGTGAGCAAATCCTTTGAGTGAGATGATTCATTAAAAGGACATCTCAAAAAATGCACAAATGGACAAAACTAATGTCATTTAATCTAATAATCAATTAAAAAGATTTAGAAACCAAAATATCTACTCTTACAGAATCTTTTCTTCTGAATCATTCAACAAGTACAAGTGATTCACAAATTAGTAAGTCACATGAGCAAATTCTTTTGAGCTATTAAAAAAGATTCATTAAAAGGATCTCTCAGAAAAGATGCACAATTAAACAAATCTAATTTCATTTAATCAAATAATCAATTAAAGAAACTCAAAGCCAACATATCTTGTCTTGAATCTTAAACGTGTACAAGTGTGATCTTGAATCATGTGAGCAAATCCGTTGAGTCATTAAAAAAAAAAAAGAGATGATTCATTAAAGGGTCTCTCAAAAAAGTTGCACAAATGGACTAAGAAACCAAAATATCTATTTTTCTTACAAAATCTTTTCTCCAGAATCATTTAAAAATGTATACAAGTGATTCACAAATTAGCAAATCATGTAGGCAAATTGTTTGAGTCAAAAAAATAAAAAAAGTAAAAATTATTCAATAAACGAATCTCTCAAAAAAGATGCACAACTGGACAAATCTAATGTCATTTAATCAAATAATCAATTAAAAAGACTGAGAAACCAACATGTCTTAAAGAATCTTTTCTTCAGAGTCATTCACAATCTTCTACAAGTGATTCACAAACAAGCAAATCGTGTAAGCAAATTCTGTTAAGGAGTCAAAACACTCACAAATGAGATGATTCATTAAAAGGATCACTCAAAAAAGATGCACAAATCTAATGTCATTTAATCAAATACAGACTCAAACCAACATATCTTGTCTTAAAGAATCTTCTTTTTCTTAGGAGTCATTCAAAAACATGTACAAGTGTGATTTTAAATCGTGTGAGCAAATTATTTGAGTCATTAAAAAAAGACAGATGATTCATTAAAAGGATCTCTCAAAAAAGATGCCAAAACGAATAAATCTATTGTAATTCAATCTAATAATTAAATAAAAAGACTCAGAAACCAACATGCTTTCGTTACAGAACATTTTCTTCAGAATCATTCAAAAATGTGCACAAGTGATTCACAAATTATCAAATCGTGAAAGCAAATTCTTTGAAGGAGTCAAAATACTCACAAATGAGATGATTCATTAAAAGAATCCCTGAAAAAGATGTACAAAATAACCAATATAAAGAGTCATTACTTCTAATGAATAAATCAAAAGACATTAAAAAACAAACAAATCTAACAAATCAACTTAATCCTAAGTGTCTATTCTTCTGAGTGAACACCAAAAATGAGTCGATTGTAATGGTTCAATAGACACACAAATACATCTCATGAGCAAATAAAAAAAAATCATTCAGGACATGAAGAGCAATTGATTTGAATCAGTTAACAAATCATATTACAAGAATAACCACAAATTAATAAACCTTTTGAGTCTATTCTTTGAATTAATCAACCAATAGAATGTGACGAGTCAATTTATACTAATGAGTCATTCAAAAACACTTAGAAATAAACAAATCTAATGAGCCGAATCTTTAAATGAATCATTCAAAACACTCGCATTCACTTGTAATAGTTGCCAATCTATAATCTCACCGCAAATTATTACTACAAATTATTACTACTACATTTAAGCATGTTTAATATGAAACAAAAGCAGCTACTGTGATGTATTTATAATAAGTATACTAGTATAATATCTTGTTTTGTTCATACACAGTCCTGCACAACACCTGATATGGTCTAGTGACTCTTACAGGCTTTATGTTCCCTTCACAACCTTCATTTTTCTTTAATTTCTGTGACGTGACAGGGAGCGACACATTTGTGTGATCTCCTAGAGTGTCGAAAATGCGTTTTTCCCCTCACGGGGGCTTTCAATAATTTAATGAGGAGCTTTCTGCGCTTTCCCCCTCCCCGGTTTTACTCCGGGACCCATGAGATGCCACGCAAGGTCAAGCCTAAACGGGCACACTTCAACCATGCAACAAAGCCCAGGACACTCCCAGGCTTTACGGCCTAATCCTGGCTCTAGACGCCCAGAGAGCGTTGTGGGAGAATTCAAAGAACGTTCTTCGCGACAATACGACAAACGTGCTAATCTAATCTCAAAGCTGGAGCGAGAGAAAGAGACAGAGAGAGGGAAAGACGGAGAGACAGGAGCGAGATGAATGAAAACAAGTCTCTCTCTTGGGAGAGTGACAGTTTTCTGCGTTTTCCGTCTCCCTGGTAACGGAATAATAATTGATTTACCGCCCAAGAATCAGCCTCCCATATCAGATTTCCTGCCCTTGAGAACCATCGAGTCATATTTTAGACAACAGTCTGCCGTTTTCACAAAGCTGAAAACGATTTACTGGCGCTGCCATGTTTACTACGGGGTCACAGACAAAAATATGGGGGTTTTAAGCATAATGCACTGCTCTTTTCATAGATTAGAATGTATCCTGTATTTGTATGAGCAAAAAGCAATGACTACCATACATTTTTTGGTGTGGTTAAGAGATGATATACACTAAAACGTCATTCAGCGTAGCAATACAATACTTTTTCGAATGAAAGGTCTTGTGCAGTCTGAAAATACTTATGATTATTTTTAATCTTTATACTTTGTCACTATGCTTCAAAGCATGGTCATATTTTAGACATCAGTCAGCGCTTTGACAAATCGTCACCTTGGAATTATAAGGTTCTATCTGCGTTCGGAATGATTTTGATATATAGAGCTTCAATGTTTTTGCATTCCATATAGCAAACAGTGTGTGCGTAACATTTGTTTTTTAAATAAAAAGTCTTAAAATGTAAACAACTTATTAAAAAACATCCCATAATGTAAATAAGTTGTCTTTTAATAAGAATGTCAATAACTCAGTTTCGACAAAAATGTCAGACAGAAACTTATAATTCCAAGGTGGCGAAATATTAAAATGATTTACTGGCACTGCGAAGTTTACTACAAAGACCAAAGAAATAATATGGGGGTTTTAAGTGTAATGCACTGCTCTTTTTCATTAGAAAGTGTTTGATTTATTTTTTATTTAAGATGATTTTGTATTTTATTTTATATGACTTCACATGTTATATTATTTTATTTTATACTTATTATGTTATTATTATTTTATTAGCTTTTATTTTAACTATTTTTTATTTTAACTTTTTATTTTATTGTGATTTTATATTTTATATTATTTTATTTTATATTATTTTATCATTATTTCATTAGTTTTATTTAACTTTATTTTACTTTATTTTTATTTTATTTTATATATATATATATATATATATATATATATATATATATATATATATATATATATATATATATATATATATATATATATATATATATTTATTTATTTATTTATTTTTTTTTAATCTTATTTATTATGTTTTTATTTTAATTTAATTTTAAATGTTTTTATTTTATTGTATTTTATTTTATAGTATTTTAATTTTATACTTTTTACTGCAGGTGCTTGTTCCTGAAGGGTTTTTCCACATAAGGATGTTTTGAGAGTCTTGAATCAAACAACCCAGTTAAGTTGACATCTTTTATTTAAAGCAAAATATAATAATAATAATTATTATTATTATTATTATTATTATTATTATTATTATTATTATTATTATTATTATTATTATTATTACAACTACAACAACAACAACAATAATCACACACAAACAAAAGATACAGCACGGCTCTCTAATATCTTTATAATCTCAATCCATAGTTAGCGCTAAAAATTATATATAAGAGAATAAATCAAATCAAACAAATCATCTCATCAATTTTCCTCATGGTAATAATTTTTTCTTAAATGTATTACATGTATTTAAGTGAAAATGACTCGGGTCTGTTGAATAATTAGAAAATAATGCATGGGTGTAATTAGCCCCTCAGGTGTGCATTAATGTCTAACAATTCAACAGAGCAGACTTAAACATTCCTTACATGCATTAAACAGGATTCAGTTTTGTCACATGGAATGACATGTTTTCCACACATATTTTGACATTTTTAATTTTTCTTGCAAAAGCCATTCACAACATTCAACAATTCAATTCAATTTCATTCATGGCTACTCATGAATATTCCAGCAACTGGAGACTGTAATTAATGGAGAATGTCATTAAGATCACATGCAAAAAAAATACTTTTAAAATAGGCTACTTTTAAAATAGGTGAATAAAACTCAATTTTGGGGTGAAATAGGACGCGAGCGTGTCCTTGAAAGAGTTCATCCACCTCGATCATGTCCCAGGAGGACACGGACACCTGTGTGTGGGTCTTGCTTGAATTAGACTGTCGCTCTTCCTCTCGGCTCGCAGCCAAAAACTGCTGCCAGCACAGAGAAAGAAAAAAAAAATGAAGTCCTCCAAGCTCTCAGCTCCACAGGCAGTGTTTCTATACCATCTTATTTGGTAAATAGTTGAATCAGCAGTGTCATTCCCATACAGAAAAATAAAGAGCTGTGTTCTCAATTAATGTCTTTCTGTCGGATGGCAGAACAGGACTAGATACGCAGAATCCATTCAGCCCCATTGTTAAAAGAAGCCGAATTAAATGTAGTGCATGCTAACGGACTGAATAAGCACATTTGAATTGATAATGCTTTTTTTTTTCAGCTTTCTGGCAGAGTATTAAAATGCATATGTCCTGTTTGGTCAGCACATTCAAAAACGGAGCCTGTTCTCACCTCGCGCTGTCTCTCATAAGTCTTTCTTTTATTAATCCGCTTCAGACAAGCACTATATCCTCTCCCAATTATAAGAGACAGATTGGAAAATATCTTAATCAATCATATCGATCGGAAGAGTTTAAGCTTGTGAAATTTATAAGGCTGAAATATTAGCCCAAGGTGGTGTTTGTCTGGCGAAGTCATGGCTGTTTCTGTATTGTAGTAGTTTGTGTTCTAGTAAGGTGTAATGCGTTTATATGCACTCAAATATATATATTTTTAAATATATATACTTAAAATGAGCTGAAACACAATTTTGTTTGTGACAACTTGTTTGTTTTATGTCCAAACAACTTAAATTGTAAAAAAACAGTAAGTTAAATTAAGTGAGTTATGTTAGATGATGGTCCGTTTCCACTGAGTGGTACAGTACGGTACGCTTTTATGTCTGTTTCCACTGTCAAAAGGTACCAAAAAGCGAACCATACCACTTTTTTTTGGCCTGTTTCCCCTAAGTGGTACAGTACGGTACATGTCAAGTTTATCAGGCTTGTGTCTCCACTGCCAAAGGGTACCAATCATACTCTTTTGGTGGGTGTGGTGTACAACTGAAAGTAGAAGGTGACGTCATTCTCGCATGAAGTTCACATATTGTATGAGAAGCACTTCTTACTAAACAAATGCTTTTTATACATGATTACTTATGTATAAATTAATGTTTATTACTAACCTTTCTATGAACAGGATTTGATTATAGCTGCAGATGAATGATAATGTGAAATAGCCTACTGTAATGTCTGCAATTATATAAAATAAATAAATAAAACATTTATGAACACAAACAGAGAATTATAGTCTCTAAAATGTTACAAATTACAAAAAAAAAATACCCAAAAGATTCATTTAGGCCTTATTTGGGTTTATAAATGATACGAAACATACGCAGTCAGTATAAACCTCTGATCTTTATTTTTTACCAGCATTCCGAGTTCATAATAATCCAAAAGCCAATGATAACAGTTAAACATGGTAGTTTGTCCATTTTTTAGGTTGCTGAAAGAATCATTTGCTCTGTTTTTTAAAGCTTCTCCTTTGTTTTTTTGCGCTACACTCTTTTTTTGTTGTTGTTTCTGAAAGGATCAGAAGCACTTCAATAATCACGCGCATGTTACTATCAAGAAGTTTGTTATTTCAAATATAGGTGAGCAATCGCGAGCTCTCTGGAGAAAGTGAAACCACTCGTGCTCAAACGGCCTCGTAAACAACAACAGGACAACAGGTTTATCTTCTTGGCTTTCTGGCTGTTCATCAAGACGACGACAAAGTTAGTTTGAGCTCGCGTCGACCATGGCTCGTTATTATATGTAAATAGTATTACGGTGTAACGTCTCGGCTGTGTTTTTTTTTTAAATGGCGCTTCCTTTGTTTTCATTCTCCTGGTTTGTGCATGTGTATCTCTGTAAACCAATAGAGTTCAGCTGCGTGCCTCACTCCGCCTTTTGGTACCCTTTTGTTGTGCTAGGTACCCTTTGGAACAGGTACCCAAAAGTGGTGCAATACGGTTCACTTTTTGGTACGTTTTGACATTGGAAATGGGCAAAAAAGCATACAGATTCATACCATTCCGTACCACTCATTTGGGTATGCATTTGAGTTTGTGCATTAATATCTGAAATAGCAAACTTATATTGAGCTGATGATAATAACATGCGCATGATTATTGAAGTGTTTCTGACATGATGTGCGAAAAACCAAAGGAGTAGCCAGAAAAAACAGAGCAAATGATTCTTTCAGCAACCTAAAACATGAACAAACTGCCATGCTTAACTATTATAATCACCTTTTGCACTATTATGAACTCTGAATGATGGAATTACTTCCTAACAAGGTTACATAAGCTGGTGAAGATTAAAGATACAGATGAGAGGTTTGCTCTGACTGTAGGCTATATGTTGCTTGTTGTTTTTGAACCCAAATAAGGACTAAATGTATGCTGTGTGTAGTTTTTCTGTAATTGGTAACATATCAGAGACTGTTTTTACAAATTTAAGTAGATTGAACAAAACAATTAAGTTGTCTCTCAAAAAAACTCAATAATTGCATTTCAGCTCATGTTAAATAAGTAGTTTAAACAATTGTCATTTTTTGAGTGTGTTTTAGATCATCATCATCATCATCGGAAGTAGCATTAATCTTCATTAACATCTCTTTAAAGGGTTATTATTACTGTAATGCTAATATTTAGCATATATAATTAATATTATATATTATATTATATTTATATATAATTAATATTAAAACTAAATACTCAAAAAAAATACATATTTTATGTTAAAACTTATTTTCTTTTTAGTTAGATGTGATCTTTTTTTGTAAGCGTGTTCAGAAACCAGGCTCACCTGAGTTCATCCAACTTGGACACATCTCCGATTTCGCATGCACCTTTTACACTCCATTTGGAGGCCCGTCTGTGACACGTTTAATATTCCTCTGACATTTCTGTCTGATTTTTATTGGTTTCCTTCATCTTTACACCATCGCCCTGGCCTTTTGCGAGGGTCAATGTAGATTCCAGAGCCTCCGTCAGTCACTCCATCAGGATGAAGAGGAGAGCAGTGGGGCTCAGGGGAGCAGTGAACGTCTGCAGCCAGAGAGAGAGCATCCTGATGGGGGAGGAGATTCACACTACACTGTGATGGAAGGAAGGTGTCTTCAACGTCCCGAAATAGAATTAGAGCAAGTCTTTTCATTCTTTTGTTCAATTCGGAAGAGGATATAGAGCCAGCAGAAGGCTGAGTAAATATGTGCTTGAAGGGAAATGCACTCAGAAAAAAATGAAGTTTGTTCTTTGTTCAAATGACTTCTTTAAAATGAGCTGAAACATCTCAATTCTTGAGTTTTTTTTTTGGACAACTTAATTGTTTTATGTTTAATCCATTTAAATTTGTAATAAGTTAACTTAATTCCGTCATGTTGTCCTAAAACAAATCTATTGTGTGTAAGACAGTATTTGTTCATGTTGTGTTTTCTGGAGAGGAGCAACAAGATCAGATGTTTACAGTTTGGGCAGCACGATAGACATTAAATATTTTAATATAAGCAACTGAAGTACGGCACAAACATCTAAATATGGCTAATAAGTAAACAGTTAGCAAAATGTAAAAAAACAGTCAGAAAAAATTATAAAATAGAAGTTGAAGGCAAAATAATTAGCCATCGTGTGAAATTTAGCTCTTTTTCAAATATTTCACAAGTGATGTTTAACGAAGCAAGGAATTTCTCACAGTGTTTCCTATAATTATTTTCTTCTGTGGTCTTGTTTTTTTTGTTTGGCTGGAATAAAAGCAGTTTTTACATTTTTAGCAAACTAATTTAAGTTCAATATTAATAGCCTCCTTACGAAATATTATTTTCGATAATATACAGAACAAACCATAAACCAGAACACTGTAGTGTAATGGAATAAATAATGCATTCTGCGTGAATGGGTAATTAGCACCCACATTGAAACAGACAAACAGATAACCTTAGTAACCACATAGCAACATTCTAAAACCGCAGAGAGCCCAAAAGATAACCCCTTACCAAAATGTTAAACCATTTGGGGTGTACTCTCACAAGACACAGTTGCCTTGAACCTGTGCCGAAGCATGGTTGTCCCTTCTCCCCTCTCCCCCCACAGCCTGCACTCACATTGCATCTTTACTTTCCTGAACCAGAGCATGCTTCTTACTTCATCATTGATGGGACTGTTCAGTTTAACAGAAGAGAAGCGCTCTCGCTCAGTACAGTAGACGCTGCTTTAGTTATATTGTTTTAGCCGTTTGGGATGCAGTCAAATACTTTTCTGAACAGATCCTCAACTTATGATGCTCATAAATTGTCATTATAGTCAGAGGGTCTTTAATAAACTATTAATAGCATCTTTAATAAACTACGACAGTTCACATTCATTGAAATGTAAGAATGATTAATAAATCCATATGAATCAGTCCCTTAAAAGTGACGTTATGTCTTCAGTTTCGGGCTCAGGTGCGCTTTCACACTTCAAGCATACTGTGCCACAGCCTAAGCAAACTGTGCTCTGGCACACCTCTTCTAACCGGGCCAGGGCTGGCCAACTGAACTGTACCTGGGCCGGAATCAGATTACTCACACTAATCAAATAAATCAGAAAATGTTCCTGGGCATGGTTGGGATAGCATAGTGTGAGTGCACCCAACCACAATAATGTAAAATAATTTAGAAATATTCACCCAAAAATTTAAATGTACTCACTATTTACCATCCTCAAAGTGGTTTTAAACCTTTGTGTTCTTTGTGTTCAAAAGAAGATATTGTGAAGAAAGCTGAAAATATGTAACCATCGACTGCCATTGTCCAAAAAAATACTATGAAAATCAATGTGGTGGTCATGGAGGAGTGGAGAGCATGAGACTGATTCCTGAAAGATCCCAGAGACAGACAAGTGTCCGCATTGATCCCGTAGGCCAGCCTGAACACCCGCTGGTGACCTACTCACACGTACAGCTTCTCCAAGATGGACGTCCATCGTTCTCCAGCCTCCAGCGCCTAGACTGCAGCTCTGCACAAGTTTGGCCAGAGGAGAAATGGTCATGTTCAACTGAACCTGGTTTCTCTCGAGGTTTTTCCTTCACTTTTGTCAATTGGTGAAGTTGTTCCGCGCCACTGGCTTACTTGGTTTGGGACTTGCACATCGATGGATTTGCCGTTCAGTGTCTGAACTTTTAGTCTGACCTGAACTAAACCAAACTAAACTCTGAAAACTGGACTGACACAGTTTCAATTTACTAGAACTTCTACGTTAAGCTGCTTTGACACAATCTACATTGTAAAAGCGCTATAGAATTAAAGATGACTTGAATTGAATTAAAGGTTTTCAGCACTAAAGAATGTTTTTGCTGATTTAAAATGAGCTGAATCAACACAATTTTTGAGTTTTTTTGGGGAACAACTTCTTTTATGTTCAATTCACTTACATTTGCAAATATAATTAAGTTAACTAATCAATTTGTGTTGGGACAACATGAAGAAATTTCATTTTTTTTAATTTTCTTCAACATGTTATATTCAACAGAAGAAACTCAAAACAGGTTTGAAGCAAATAAAGAAGATTAAATTACAAAATTCTTTAAAAACTACCAAATACACCCAAGCAACCACATAGAAACATGTTAAAACTACTTTAGCAACCATACAGCTACTGTACATTCATAATACGTCAACACGCAACAACTCGTCCTCTTTTTTTTAATTACAAAAATCGCAACGGCATCATCACTTCCAAAGCCATATGTTATTACAGCCATAATGTTTTTATAGGTCCTTCAGGTCATTGCTGGCAAATCCCGCTTTACAGCCTGAAACATTCCACTGATAAGGCTGTTTAGGTTAGCGGGACGTTTAATTTAAGATGTGTCTGGGACAGCTTTGAAACATCTCAGCGGTGAAGAGTAGCAGACCCTGATTCACTGACACACTGACATGTGTTCCCTGATCCATCTGTTCCCCAGTCCCGGTACACAAACGCTCTGGTCGTAAAAAAACGGCCGCACTCAAGGCCGCTTTCAAAAAAAAAAACTCAAGCAATACAAACGCTTCAGGATGGTCTGTGTCTGAGAGGCTCGACAACGCAGTGCTGATGTAAAACAAACATGCCGTCATGTTAACAGCTTTACAAGTCACGCGGCGGTCCTGTCTGCAGTCTCTCGCCTCAAATGAGACGTTCTCAAACAGACCAGCACAAAAAAAAAAAAAACAGACATCTGAAAGCTAACGCCGCCAGACTGTTTGAACAGACTGATTGTTGTGATGAGGACGGAGCAGGTTTATTCCGAGTTGTGTACATAAGCTTTATCGATTTTCCTGAGAACCACGGACTCGACATAAATTATTTAAATGAGTGTTATTGTGGTTGTTACAAGTTCAACCTTCCGTGCAATGTTATTTTAGCAAAAATAGCTAAACATAAGAAGTGTGTTGTCGCCAGTTTCAGGCATCTAACATAACCAGCCTGATCTCTCGAGGAAACGTTTTGTCAGATTAGCGGCTAATTTGTATGGTTTTTAAAAGGAGGCGTGGCACCAGACCCCACCCCTAAACCCAACCGTCATTAGGGAATGAGAAAATACTAAATTGTACAAATGAGATCATACGAATTGGCCACTAAAGCACAAAGCTACGAATTGACATTAGTTATCGTTGATATAACTGATCAGCATCCACTTTATTTACTAGCTGTTTATATTCACAGACATTTTCTGTGCGTTTCTGACAACATTGATAGTTTGTGAAATGAGTTTAGTACTCATGTAATGTTGTTTGTGACAGTATAAACTGACAAGACTTTAAAACAAATGCAAATGTTTAGTTTGTTGTTGTTGGAGTATCAGAGACGCATGCTGGAAAGACTCCGCCCTTTTTTGAAAACAAGGTAGAGAGCAGCAGCTAATTTGCATTTAAAGACACATACAAACACAATAACAGTACATCTTTGCTTTCAGCCAGGTTAAAAATTATAGGAAAGATTATCAAAACATTTGACATGTGACCCTGGACCACAAAAACAGTCATAAGTACAACTGTTTAAAACTGAAAGCAGAGTAAATATAGATTTTTATTATTATTCATGATCAGAATCAGAATCAGTTTTATTGCCAAGTGTGCTTCACACACACAAGGAATTTGTTTTGGCTACAGAAGCTTCCAGTGTACATAAAGTGACAAGTGACAAATAACAAAATAAAATAATAATAAAAAATGATGAACATTAAACAGATGCGGTTAGCGAAGAAACCTGGATGTTGATCTTTGGTTTATTAAGATTAAGAAATGTTGGTCAAGATACAGATAAAAAAACTATTAAGATAATTAAGATTAATTGATTTTAAACTTGTGTATATTAATAGAAAATGTATTGTTATTGCGAGTATTGTGCTATTGTTATCTCTGACCATGCCCCTTTATTAATGAGGCTGTGCATTTCAGTCACACTTGACACATGGTGTCCCTGGTGTTTAAATAGGCTACTGCTTTCAGATGAAACATTTATTAACTTTATACCGTCTAAGATAAAAATATTTCTCAAACTTAATAAAACACCCAAACATCTTTCTCAGTAACATGGGAAGCTATGAAAGCATATCTAAGAGGAGAGACAATATCCTTGTTTCCACATTAGAAAAAACAAAGAGTCAGTTTTGAGGAATTAACCAATGCTATAATCAAATTAGATGCTAATTTTTATGATTACTGATGTTTGGTTTGTTCAGATTTTTAAGAAATTTGGGTTGAGAAAATTAAAAATAAAACTATTATGAAAAATTGCATTTAAACGTGTGTATATTATAATAGAAAATGTATTGTAAGAACTAAATATTTTATGAAACATGGCTGGTTTTGTGGTCAAAGATCATAAGTACCAATTTTTTGAAACTGACATTTTTTACATCACCTAAAAGTGGATTAAATATATGGATTTTTATTATTATTGACTTTTGGTTTATTCAGATTTTTAAGAAATCTGGGTCAAGATACAAATAAAAATAAAACTATTTTGAAAAATTGCCTTTAAACGTGTGTATATTATAATTGAAAATGTATTTTTAAAATATATATTTTACGAAACATGACCGGTTTTGTGGTGAAAAATCATAAGTACCAATTTTTTAAAACTGACATTTTTTACATCACCTGAAAGAAAAAAAACATTTTTATTAATATTGATATGTGATATTGTTCAGATCTTTACAAAATTTTAGTCAAGATACAGATAAAAATAAAACTATTAAGAAAAACTGCCTTTAAACTTTTAAAAAAAATTTACACACCTGAAAGCACATTAAATAAACATTCTTTTTTTATTATTACTGATTTTGTTTCAGATTTTCACAAAATTTGGGTTGAGATGCAGATAAAATTAAAAAAAAATTAAGAAAAATCACTTTAAGTTGTTTATATTACAATAGAAAAAGTAAAAAATAAATCTTTTATGAAAAAAATTTTCGAATGATTTTTGGCATGGAAATAAATCGATCATTTTGACCCATACAATGTATTTTTGGTTTGTTAATTGTGCAATTTAAGATTACATTTTTTATTAATTTCTGATAGGGTCACATAATCTATTATAGTAATATATAATAGTAATCTATTACTTACAAGCAGTTAAATGAAAAACTGAAAGCATACATTTTAAAATATCGAAGATTATCTGATCCTAATAAATCAATCAATATCTAATATCAGCCAGTATTATTTCTGCATTCAAAACTATTCCTCCTAGAAATGTTTATGAAAAAGTGTCAATTATACGGTCATGCAATGTTGTTTTTATACATTATATATATATTAGATCTACTTAGAATTTATAAATAAATACTTCTAGAGAGCAACATATGACAAAAAAAGATTAAAAGAGATTAAATATCCCTTATCATTCAATTCCAATAAACCTGGATCTATATTAAATCCAATATATATAGCACATCCATACGCTTATGCAAACGTGCTCATGTTCTTCAGATTCCTCCACTATTTTCAAAGCAGCATTGTTTTGCCGGACTATTTTTAGCTTGCGTCTTTAAAAGGCAATCATCTAACAAATGTTTGTACAGACTAATTTAAAAAAAAGTGCCTGACAGCAAAAGAAAGAATGCGTCCCGTCCCGTGTGAGATCATACGCTCTGTTCTGAATATGAGGAACGGCACAGGCAGGCCATCATCATCATAAACGACAGATGAACTTATGAATATCTAACATGAATAGGCTCGGCGACAGGTTTGAGGAAGAGGGGGTTGGTGGATGATGGTCTACTCCTCTGAGAATCAACTCTGAGGGAGAGACAGTCAGTCAAGCCTGATTAAACTCCGCCATCATGAGGGGGAAAAAAACAGAGAGACGTGTCGTTTATAGCTGATCTTAGAGAAAGAGAGAGGGGGAGAGAGGGAGAGGGAGAGAGAGATAGATAGATAGAGAAAGACAGAAAGAGAGAGAATCAAACATCACCCCCTGCAAACCTCACAGTGGCATCTGCCACATCACCGCAAAATAAACCATAACTAACAATCAGTAATTACTGTGCCAAGAAATGCCAAACAATCAGTCAACTGGAGAGAGTAGTTTGCTATTTATTTATAGCTATATCTATAACTTGATTACAAATATTTAAAATTAAAAACGTTTAAAATAACAACAATAATAATAATAATAATAATAATAGTAATAATGATGATTGCATAATTTGATTTTTTAATTAAATTTTTTATTATTTGAAAAATTATAAATAAAAAAAACTAAATTTTGAACAACAACAACAACAACGAGGATGATTTTTGCATATTTTAATTGGTTATTTTCAGTTAATATTGATCATTGTTAATCACAAAAATAACCATATATTAAAAAATCTATATATGCATTTATTATTATTATTATTAATATTATTATTATTATTAATAATAATAATATTTGTTTTTATATCATTATATTTTAGCAAATGTAATAAACTAACATGTATTACTTATTAATTATTATTATTACTATTATCTTAACATTTTCAATTTTTTTATATGCATAATTTTAGTAAAAGTAATATAATAAGTATTTTTTTGTTTATTATATGTACTAAAAATTATTAATATAAAAATCACGAACATTTTGAATAATAATAATAATAATAATAATAAAGATTGCATATTTTGATTGTTTTTTTTTCTCGATTTAAAATTATTTATTTTCATTATTATTAATCTCAAAAATAACCGAAGTATATAAAAAAAATCTAAATAGGCATTCATTATTATTATTATTATTATTATTATTATTTTCTTACTATTAATATTATTATTACTATTAATAAATATTTTCATGTGTTTTATATTCATTATATTTTAGTAAATGTAATTTAACATTCAGGTAATTTTTTTTTTTGTTTATTAAATGTACTAAAAATGATGAATATAAAAAACATGAATATTTTGAATAATAATAAGAAATAATAAATAATAATGATGATAATAATGATGATGATGATGATGATAATAATAATAATAATAATGACTGCATATTTTGGTTTTGTTATACTTTGGTTATTTTTGGTTTATAGTTTTACTTATATTAATTATTATTTTCAAAATCATATGTTTTTAATATTCATTATTAAAAACAAGAATATCTAAGAAATAATAATAATAAATTGTTAAATAACATTGTTAATAAATAAATCTCTAAACAATAACTTAATTTAGAACATTTAATTAATAAAACATTAATATTTTGTGTCTATAGTTTTTATTTCATTTTTTTTTGTGTGTTTAATATTTTTATATACAGTTGAAGTCAAATTCATTAGCCCTCATGCGATTTTTTTCTCTTTTTCAAATATTTCCCAAATGATGTTGAACAGAGCAAGGAATTTTTCACAGTATTTGCTATATTTTTTTTTACGTAAATTCTACAGCAATGCACACTATATGATGTTTAGAGCCGATCTACAAGAGGAAAGTGTGAACATCACCTCACAGTGGCATCTGACTCAAAATAAACCATAGCTAACAATCAATAATTACTGTGAAGAAACACCAAACAATCAGTCAACCATAGAGAAAACGGCTTCACTTTTATCCTTCTGCACTTCAGCACAACAAAGTCTCTTTGGTGACAAACAATCATGCAATTACCAGACCCAAGGTCACACTTAACACTTGTGCATTTGCTAAAAAAAACCATAGGTGTCAAAAGAGCAAAAAAGTACAGATAATAATATGATTAATATACATGTATTTTAAATCTCATATTTTAATAATTTTTACCACTGGCATAGGTTTCTTACAAGCACCACAATCTTGAGGATAGCTTCCAAATATACACCTATTTGAATAATTATAGGGATTTTTACTTTTGTTTACCTGATTGCACTGTATTTTTTTTTTTTATCAGAGTCTTTAATTAGTCAATGATCAGAAACATCATCAATTTTACGCATTATTAATTTTTGTGCAGTGTTGCATTAAAATAAAAACTACCACTCACAGATTTCTCAGAACACACAAAACAAGCTCTGATATCCATACCAAAACACACACATAATTATAAATAATCGAGAATAATTTAGCCTGCAGTGCTCACAAGCATGAAAACAGTGGAGGAAACTAAGCTTTATTTGCTTCAAACCTAAAAAAGAATGTGCATAAATACTACAAATGTTTTAAATAATTGGTGAGATCACATGCAAAGTCCTCTTAAGTATCATTTGAAATTTCTAAAATGAGCAGGCTCCTTTGTTTATTTTCAGGTATTTCATTGTAAAGGAAATGAAAACGAACCTATTTTATCACCCCCCAAAAAATGGAAATAGCTGAACTTACACACAGTAGAATCAGGAAAATGCAAATTTTAGTAAAAATTTTAGATGGCATTTGAAGGATTTTGTATCTGAACTCTTCAATTACAAAGTTGAGCCATTGCCAAAAAGGTCTGTCAACAAGGAATGAATGTGTTTTTAGATTGAATATTGGCATTTCCAAAGGTTTCAAGTGGCATATTTTTGTCCTTTAAGTTCTGAGTGTCACAATTTTTATTTAAAAGTTTTGCAATAGATTTTTAAATTGATAGTTCACCCGAAAATGATCATTTACTCAACCTTCTCTTGTTCCCATAACCTGTTTGACTTTTAGTTGAACACAAAAGATGATATTTTGAACAAACTTGTATTTGTATTGTTGTCTTTCCTACTACGAAAATCAACGTTTACAGGCTTTCAGCATTCCTCAAAATATAGTCTTTGTATAGTGTTTAACAAAATAAACAAACTCATAAGGTACTGAACCATTTGAGTAACAGTTACTTTTAATTTTTGAGTGCACTATGCCATTAAGAAAGGAAATGAGGGTGAGATATTCAAATGTCAATAAAAACACACCGTTTCGACAAAATACAGACTAGTTGCAATAGCACTGCCAAAACGATCATGATGAGTAAATTAACATTTTGAGTGAACTATCACTTTAAGACAGAAAATTAGGGCAAAATATTAAAAATGTCAATAAAAACGCATATTTTTGCCAAAATACAGGCCAAGAGCAATAGCAAACCCAAAACAATCACCAAAAATAAAAAGG
This sequence comes from Danio aesculapii, assembly GCF_903798145.1. Lineage (NCBI taxonomy): Eukaryota > Metazoa > Chordata > Actinopteri > Cypriniformes > Danionidae > Danio > Danio aesculapii. Next base: position 44,099,027 of record NC_079442.1, on the reverse strand, counting down.
AAAAAGACACATTTAAACAAACTCATACGATTTTAAACTCTTTGAACGTGACAAAATAGTCAGTAAATTTTCTTTTTTGAGTGCACTATCCCTTTAAGAAAGAAAATGAGGGCGAAATAATAAAATGTCAATAAACACACATTTTTACCAAAATATAGGCCAATCACATTAGCACAGCCAAAACAATCAGCAAAAACAAAAAAAACAGAATAAACTAACTCATAAGGTTTTGAATACCTTGAGTGACAAAACAGTCAGTAAATTTTCATTTTTGAGTGCACTATCCCTTTAAGAAAGGAAATGAGGGCAAAATATTTAAATATCAATAGACACACACCTTTTTGCCAAAATATAGGCCAATCACATTAGCACAGCCAAAACGATCACAAAAAAACAAAGCGGAAAAAGGTAGAATAAAAAAAAACTCATAAGGTTTTGAACCCCTTGAGACTGACAAAACAGTCAGTAAATTTTCATTTTGGAGTGCACTATCCCTTTAAGGGGAAAAGAGGGCGAAATATTTAATAAAAACACACCTTTTTTACCACAATAGAGGCAAGTAGCATTAACACAGCCAAAACAATCACCAAAAATAAAATGGGAAAAAAAGGTAGTGAGATAGTAAGTACTGAGTAAATTTTCATTTTTGAGTGCCCCATCTCTTTAAGAAAGGAAATGAGGGCGAACTATAAAAATATCAATAAAACACACCTTTTTGCCAAAATATAGGCCAATCGCATTAACGCAGCCAAAGTTATCACCATAAATAAGACAGAAAAATACAATTATGATGCAAAAGTTCAGACTACAAACACAAGTGACACCCCATTGTCCTCGAACACACTAAAATCTGCTCAAAACAGATAAAAACCCACCAGTAGAGGGTACAATGCCAGCTAAAGCTAGTCAGTGAACAATACAGAAGGCTCTCGGTGGGCTGTTTTGATGAAGTTTGACTTGAGCGCGTCTGCAAAAGTCATTAAGATTCTGAATGGGCGCCAAAGGAGAAGCGAAGATGCATCAAATTCGCAAATGGTGCGTGCGCCGCCGACTTCCGTTTCGCCCATACGCTCGTGTTAAACGTACATTTTGTGTTTAGCTGGTGAGGGAAACAAACAGCTATTGTTACACACCGACTCAAGGGATGCTCAGAAATGTGCCGCAAAAACTGCCATTCATAGACATGCTATTGAAAACAGGAACAATTCATTTACAAATCCATCTAAAGAGACAATCGCCAGCGCATCCGTCACTTCCTGGCAGTGGCGATGCTAAACACCTCGAAAGCTCAGTTTGCAGAGTAATTAATTATCATTCGGGGGGGAAAGGAAGTCATTGTCACTCAACACGGATTTCAATGTAGGCACAAATGAGGCAAGGGCACCAAATACAGCTGGCAGGAGGAGAACGAGTGCATCTGGAGAAAATGTGCACACACAACTGACTGACTGGGTTTATTCAGTTCTCTCCAGTTCTGGATGCATGAAAACTCACACACACTTAAGTCCTTGAGAAAGCTTTGGAAGCCATTCAAAAATTGAATGGCATCACAATTGGCATATTCTTGGTAATGTGAGGTACTTAAATTGTTTGTCATTTTGTTGGTTGAGCTAACGAAGGTATGCGATAAAATGTTTCACAAACAAAGAAAAAGGTGCTGTTTTAACAGTATAACAAACTAGAAAAGAAAATGAAATAACTTCTAATTAAGAACTAACAAAAGAAATTTTTTGGATTGTTTACGTTTTGGTTCAACATACTTAATACAATACAATACAATACAATACAATACAATACAATATAATACAATATAATATAATATAATATAATATAATACAATATAATAGTCACGATCACCAGTGATCTAGCCCTTGTAGATCGTTGGAAACTCTCACCATCACCCGAACTACAATTCTGCCACCGAACTGCGCTGCATTTCACATCACGCACCGCACTTACACACCAGTTCCGTATCACCACTGATTACCTACACACAGCTGGAAGCTCATCATGGACTAATATCTTGGACTATTTATACGCCACACTTTCACACACACAGTGCAGAGTCTTAATATCCTAATAAAGCATTCTCTTGCCTTGCCTTGTTTCCTGACCCTTGCCTTGTTTCTCGTTGTTGTTTTGCACTTGTATCGACCTCTTTGCCTGTGACCACGACAAAGATTTTGGATTTTCCTCATGATACCGTTTGCTCCTGTTTTGATCCTTGCCTGCATGACTGAGTTAATAAACTGCATTTGGACCCTCAACTACATTCTCACCCGACCATTGTTAATAATATAATATAAATCATAATATAAAAATATAATAAATATAATGACATAACTGAATAAATATATTAAAACAATATAATACATATAATAAAATATAAAATATAACGTAACAATATATATTCATATAATTAACATAATACATTTATTATATAATATTATTTAATATAAAATACTAAAATATAATAAATACAATATAAAATACAATAAATACAATATAAAAATATATTAATATAATTAATAAAATATAAATATAATATAAATATAATATATTATTACAAATATAATATATTATAATATGAACATAATATAATATGAACATAATATAATACAATATAATATAATGAACAATACTTATTAATACAATTAATTAAAATAAATACAATAATAAAATTATTATTATTATTATTATTATAAGTCCAATTTTAAAATGAAGTCGTAGCACTACTCTCTTTTACTAAAGAGAAAGAAATCAAGAAGAAATATGCAAAAATACATCCTGCGAGGCAAATCTTCACATAAATAGTCTGCTCGTGACAATCTTTTGAGAGATAGAGCTGTAAAATTGCTCTCTGTCAGCAGATGCAGACTCGGAGGCTTTATGTCATGTTTTGCGCTGTAATTCAGTGATTATAAGACATTGTTCGCTGCATTGTCTTGTAGTAAGTGGAAGGCAGGAAAAGCTCCTCAATAGAATATAATGCTGGCGAATGACAGGCCGCACAAAGCCTGAGTCTCTTCATTAACAGCGGCCGCATAAAACCAGCTTAATGAACTTGTTCCCGCTGGTCTGTTTATGAACCGGTTTGAACCTTTAGCAGCAAACTCTTATGTTCATTTACAGTCCAGAGTTTCCCACTTTACGGTACCTTTGAGCCGTTCTTGTATGCCAAAGAGATGTATACACGTAGCTTGAATAAATAAGGATTTGTAATGTATGTACAATATAAAACCTGTTTGTTATGCAGGGTGCTTTTGTTTGACGCCAGATTTCGGAAGGTTTAGCTAGTGTGAACGATGTCTTCTGAACTCAGATGTGCACCTGCGAATCGTTCTCGAGTCCGTCTGAAAGAGGTGGTCTGGGGCAGGGGTTGTCAACCTGTGGGGCACACCACACCAGGGGGGTGCAAGAATTTGGGTTCGGACCAGGCAATTGAACCAAGTGTGAAAGCACCAGTAGTAAATGTGTGCATATTATCATTATATAGAAACAGTAATTAACTCATTAGTGTTACGGTCCATGGGAGTTGTTTGGATTTTTGTCACTTTCTCTCTCTCTCTCCTCGTCTGTAATTCGCTCTTGCTCTCGCCCCATCACCTTTTGTTCCAATTTTTTTGCGCCTTCACAGATATCTGTTGATTGCATCCCGAGCCTGTCACTCCTCATTAGGGTGTTTCCTAGTGGACCAATCAGGCTTCGTTCCGCGGATTTTAAATTTGACCGGCATTCCTTGTTTTTTTTCAGTTCTGTGTGTGTGGGTTTGTGTTGCGTTCGCTTGCTTCAGTTTATGTATTATGAATTCCATTCCAAATGTAAACCCAATTTTGGTTAAAAGTTTATCATTCCTTTTTGGGGAAAAGGGAACAGGTTAACGGGTCACACGACATACATTTTGTCCATAGTAGTGTGTGTGTTCAGAAACATTAGGTAAGTGGGTGAGTGTCGCTTTTTGTATTTTTGTTTATTATTTTAGGCAGTGTGTTTATTGGTGCCAAATGCGATGAAGATTTCAGTTTTTTTTCCCATTTATATTTTCTTTAGTAAGTTTAGAGGAGGATCTTGTGTTTTAGTTTACATTCTGTGCTGCGATGTCACTCTAGTTCCTTTTTTCTCCTGTAATTTTTGTTTTGGTTGCATTTCTGTGATTGTTTCTATTTATTTTCAATTGCACTGTACAAAGCTTATATGCCTCTCTCTTGTTGGCGTAATCATATTCCCATGTATACAAATAAACAAATTAAACATCAAAATTGTTTGTCCTTGTTTAATTCCATCCATTTTCTTCAGTCATAATATAATTTTCTAAGGCCCCGTTTACAGTAATACGTTTTCGTTTTAAAATGCTTAAGCTTGCTATGGTTAAACCACCCATCCACACTATGTTGGAGTTTTCGAGCGCTGAAAACACAGCATTTTGGAAACGCTGAAGAGGCCGTTTTCATTCTAAAATGCTGCTGCTCCGTCTCAGTGTGGATGGGGGAAAACGGAGACATCTGAAAACGGAGACATGGCAGCAGACATTCGACTACCTGATTAGGGCTTTTTCCTCAAAATTAAGTAGCCACACGGTTCAGTCTTGCATTCTCTCCTTTGTAGGTTCAGACTTCGCAAGTTTGATATAGAAAACAAACTCCCGAGGACACGTCAGGTAAATCTTCAAAGGGAACAGTGTACTTTATAATCTCATTCAGATCACCCTGGCTACATTGTTTCACTTTCTTAACAATAAAATGAAAACATGATACGAGGAATATTTTCATTTTGATATTAGCAACTTAACAGACACAAAAAATGTTGAGGAGTAGCTAAATATTTATATGACCGTCATCTTCATGCATATTTATAACAAAACGGAGCCTATAACATAACTGCCTTTATTTTCATTGAAAATACAAAACGTACCCTGTCTCTTTCACTAAATATAAGTTTTAATAAACAATAATGGCCATTATGAAAGTATAATGTACAATAAGTTTATACAATATAGAAAATAAAGGCAAGCAATCAGTCAATGTGCAGAATCAGTCTTCGCGATTACATTAATATACGATTAACCTAACTTATCTTTACGCTCAGCCAAAACACGTTACCTGAGAACAAGTAATAGATTCAAAACAAAAAAGTCGGGGAATATGTCATTAGATATAGACAAGATAAATTAAATATCACGCTTAAATATAGTGAGATTAGATCCAGCGGTAGATCCTTGAGGAACTGTCCGACGTACACAGCTCTCATATGGGTAGATATGCTCAAAGGCCGCTGCAGTGCATGCCAGAGTGTGTGTGTGTGTGTGGTCATGTATTGTGCGTTTTCAGTGGTGTAAGGTAGACGCAGAGCTGTTCGGAAACACTGGGTGAAACGCTAGTGTGGACGCGGATCGTTTTAAAACTAAAACGTATTAGTGTAAACAGGGCCTAAATGTTACGCTTCCTCTCCCTAAACACCTCATTAAACCGTAACGATTAGAAAACAAAGTGGTGTTGATATCCTCATATAAACATGCAGTTTTGTGTGTTTGTGCTTTAAATGAATATTTTGTCTATATTGTTTTCATTACATCTTTAGCTTTTCATATTTTATTTATATAAAAAACAGAGATGTTTTTGCCAAGAAAGAATATATATATATATATATATATTTAATGATTTTTAATATTAGTTTAGATTGTATAAATAACTCCAACGTCGAAGTTAAAGGGTTTGTCTGGGATCAGGATGCAAAATAAAGTCTAATATACTAGCATGCCTCCTGCCGGCACATCATCTGTTGAGAAAGATCAATTAAAGCCCATCATCTGCAATGATTTAATGTACCTTCAGCAGAGACATTCACACACATACACGTGCACACTTTCCTCCGCCTTCCTCCATCATCCTCAATCCCTCTCTCTCTTCTCACTGCTGCTCTTCCTGGAGAAATGACCTAGTTCCAGGTGCCTGGCTCTGACACGCAGTGCGAAAAAATCCACTTTCACTCCCTCCCGCCGCTGATCCCCGTCCCACAGTTCTTCAAGTCTGACATCAAACACGAGGGCAGAGCCATTCCTCCAGTTCTCCATCCCGACAAAATGGAGGAGAAGCACTTTCCCCGAGAGCAAACACATCCCGACCTGACATGACTACTGTTCACTGGTATCTACTATATATATATATATCGCCTTTTCTGAAATCCATCTGTTCATTTATCAACCCTTGGCCCATTCAAGATTTTTAGTTGTACGGTGGCAGGTCTTTTAACAACACGGGCTCATTGGATAAACCACAGAAATGTATTTTTAACATACACATGACTGCAGTTTTAAGGACAGTATCCCACCAACCACTTTTAATCCTTTTCACATTAATGATATTTACAGGCACTTATTATCAATGAATAAATAATTATTTTTTGCACAGAGAACACTTTTGGCCTGTCTCCACTGAGTGGTACGGTACGGTTTTAGATGGCCTTGTAAACAATGACATAACACGAGGAAGATTCTGCTCTTCTTGGTTTTGTGGCTCTACAAGGTTTGTTTGAGCTTGGGTTGACCATGGCTCGTTATTATATGTATATATTATTACAGTGTAATGTCTCGACTGTGTATTTAAAAATGACGCTTCCTTTGTTTTCATTCTCCTGCTTGTGTACGCGCTAGTGACATTTCTGTGTAAGCCAATAGCGTTCAGCTGCACGTCTGGTGCAACCCATCACTGGGAAACACCCATACACACTCATTCATATACATACACTACGGACAATTACCCTACCCAAAATCGCCTATACCACATGTCTTTGGACTTGTGGGGGAAACCAGAGCACACAGAGGAAACCCATGCAAACACGGGGAGAACATGCAAACTTCATACAGAAATGCCAAGTGACCCAGCTGAAGCTCGAACCAGCAACCTTACAAGGACCAATATAGGCAAAAAAAAAAAAAAAAAAAAAAAAGAACATTTCTCTCGGAAGTATTCGAGTTTAATTATCATAATGCTTTTGTTTATTTTCTTGAAAACTGCCATTTAAATGGCTATATGCTAACAATTAATTGTTATCATGAAATGAAATTACTCACACTCTTGGTCTACTTTTGGTCATACCACCCACTCAGGCAAAATAAAAAAAAACAACTAGGGCTGCACAATATATAATTTTAGCAGCGACATCGCAATGCTAGCATCCGCAATAGTCACATCGCAAAGATATGCAATGTTGAGTCTGAATTATAGTTGACCAAAAGCCACAGAATTGTATTTAATCACTATTCATATGGAATTTATATGATTTATGCAAAGAAACATTTCTTACTTACAATTTTGTCCTTTTTCTAGTTCAAATATCTACATTTCAAAGTGAAAACGAGAATATTTCACTGACCCCACTGGCAGATCATTTAGCTTGTTTTAAGTAAAACCTCCTAATTTTCACTTTTTTATTCTGACGATGAAAACTAAACAGTATTTTTACTTTTTAAATATTTTTTACTTTTTATTTTTAGAATTTTTTTTAAATTTGGACGAGACACGAGACAAAAAGTAAGAAAAGCATTTTTGTTCCATTGTGATTATTCAATCTCTGTACCTGGAAACTTACTGTTAAACTCCCTAAAATAGTCAAATAGTGCTTTTCAAACTTCAAACCATCTTGTAAAACTATATTAATCGCAATGTTTAAATCGCAGAAAAATAAAATCACAATATCAGATTTTTCTAATATCATGCAGCCCTAAAACCAACATCATAAAAAAAAATTGCCCAATATCGTAAATCTAGATTTTCCTGGCAAAAAAAACAAATGTGCTATATTATATTTGGCACATCGCTCATGCCAACATGAATAAATGTGACTAAATTACCAGCAAATTTTCATTTTTGGGTGAGCTGTCCCTTTAAAACGGTCTAATATTTAGCACTGAAATGCATGATCTGCAATCCAGCTCCACTTCTTTTGCTTCACCTCCGAAAACTGGCTGCATCTGTGACCAATGCATTTGGAAGCTGAAAATCTGGTCCAAAGAAATACAGAATCAAATATTTCCAGCAAACCCATTTACGATATTCATATGCGCACCTCTGAAAGGGAAAGGGCCCCGTGTTTGAAAATCGACGTGAAATGCGACACGGCGAGTCGCTTTGTTGTTGTCTGCATGTTATTTAGCGAATTGTTTTCTCTGGGCTTGCTAGAGCATATTTACACCGGAGCGTTTTTTTTTTTTTTTTTTTTTTTTCTGTTTGCTGTTCAAATAAAGGTTCTGTCGTGGTCACCCAAGAAAGAATTGGACGAGGCTGCTGTCGAAACGAGGGCCGAGTGGAGACTGACGCGTCTTTCCGCCATCTGTCTCTTCCAGTTATTTTACGGCCTCAGATTTGATCCCCTGAGTTGGCCAAAGCTAATTACATTGGACAAACCATATCCATATCTAAATACTCACGGCGGATTGCTTTCCATTATTGGCATGCCAGACAGGCAGAAAAGCTTCTATCAACACAGAGGGAAAGGGAAAAGCGTAAACAAGCCGGATTTCGGATCTGCACATGCGGATGCCGGAAAGGCCAAACTGCTGTCGTCTTGACATGAGACACACATGAGAACTGCTCAGTGTTAACCCGCTGACTGTATATACAGAGCGCCTAACGCTTTCAATAATGATTTTTTCCATGATTTTTTAAATGACTACTCCACTCCATATAGGCCATTTCAATGTGGTCTTGTCATTGGTTAAAATTTAAACAAACACATGTAATTTAATAATGTTCAACTTAATTTATTTGTTTAAATATAGCACAAATTTATTGTTTACAACCACTTAACTTAAGTAAATCCAAGGAATCATCTTTGAATAATTTTTTTCAATATATATTATAACTGTAACAAGAGAAAATTCAATCATAACTTAAATGTTAAAACAGCTATCATGACACTATTTACTTTTTGGATTCTCGTAAGCTATAGAAATTAAAAGTGTACAACAGAAAACACATTGGGACCATTGTTTTTGTTTACATCCCTCAAAATGGTCTCTCTCTCTCTCTCTCTCTCTCTATATATATATATATATATATATATATATATATATATATATATATATATATATATATATATATATATATATATATATATATATATATATATATATATATATATATATATATATATATATATATATATATATATATATATATATATATATATATATATATATATAATTATTTACAGTTATTATATTCAACTATAATTATTATAGTAAAAGCACACAATTATAGAACAATAAATTAAATGTTATGATATCTTAATGATATCTTTAATAAATATGTATAAAATAGATTAATTGAACTTATTTATATATATATATAGGCTTAACAGATAAAATGTCATTTTATATTATTATATATAAAATATTAAAATAAATATTGACCAATTGAGTCATTATGACAATAAACATTTAATAATAAAATGTTAATATATAATGGTAAACATACTTATACAAAATTATAGACGGACGGACGGACAGACGGACAGACAGACAGACAGATGATAGATAGACAGACAGACAGATACACAGACAGACAGACAGACAGACAGACAGACAGACAGACAGACAGACAGAACGATAAAACGATAGATTGAACGACAGACCGACCGACCGACCGACAGACAGACAGAACGATCGATAGAACGATCGATAGAACGATCGATAGAACGATCGATAGATAGATAGATAGATAGATAGATAGATAGATAGATAGATAGATAGATAGATAGATAGATAGATAGACAGAACAACAGAGAGATAGATAGACAGATAGACAGACAGATTGAACAGACAGAGTCTGTAATATTCCATTATATGCATAAAATATAGTTGCATAAAAAAAGGAAAATTATAGAATACATAGTGAATTTAAATAAATGTATTATTAATAAATGTATTATTAGAAATAAATATATATATATTTAACAATAAATGCATTTACATATTTACAATTAATGCTGCATCTACCACTTCACATTGTTTTTAGAAACATTTAATTTGTAAAACTGATGAATAATAAAGCTCACAACAAAAGCTGACACCTTCTAAAAATGAACCACTTATAATTAAGACTTCCCAAAACAACAAAAACTCACAACAACAAAAACCAAAAAATAAATAAACAGATAAATAAAAAAACTCCTTTACAACAACAGGACAACAGAGAACATCTGTGAAGCCGAAAACCCCCAAACCAGCAGATGGATGTGCAACCTGTGTAAACAACAACAGCAAAACAACCTGCAACTTCTGTTCGCCCAAGATCACAGATCGCAACGTGTCGTTAATAAACAAACGCATCTAGCGCAAAACAACCGTTTTTAAAGCATCCAACCCCAAGCATTTGCTCCAGCATTTCAGCAGGTATCCGTGCCTCCAGAAACAGATGGGAATTGAATGGAGCCTGTGAATAAAAGCAGTGTGTGTGTGCACAGGTCATCCACAGAGCTCTCCTTTGTCAAATGCATTATTAAATAACTCTTCTCCAATCATGTGACGAGCAGACTATTTTGTACGGGGAGTTTTCCGAGACCCCCTTTTCTAGTTATCTATTTAGCAGCAACAGAGTGTGCATTGAGCCGTCTGAAGACCGCCACTATCTTCAATCAGACGGCTTGTTTGGAAGAGACATTTGCTCTCAGTCTGGCCGACGCTTGTGTGCCAAAACCACAACAGCCACTCTCGGTGTAACCTTATAGCGCCGAGTCTACCATGCAGTAAAGCTGAATTCATAAACAACGAGAGTACATCCGATCTGCTATTAACAAAACAACATTACCGTTTAATATCGGAGTCCTCCTGCCACCGAGTAGGGCTTTAAATCTATAGAGCGACGCGCTACTGGGTTTATTAGTCATTTTATAATGTGTCTGTACTCGGACTTGGGGGTCAGCGGCTGTGCAATAAATGGCGGCGGGGTTTGCGTGTTGCTCGAGGAGGAGAAACAAATGGCAAATCTTATGGCTCATTTTAAGCACGCAGCTCCAAGGTTAGCAGGCGCGCGGAGGTGAGGCCGGCCGGAAATTGAGAGCTGACGGAATGGGAACTGAATGATAAGAAGGCAGACTGAAGCATGGCATTATTTTGTGTTGATACTGAAAAAAATGGTTGCATGTGTTATCATGAGGGCTTCTTTAAAGGTGCCATAGAGTGCATTGATTCCAATGTGATTGATTAAATTGTTTTCTGATATCAATACAGTAGGTGTGTGTGGCTTGGGTAAGTGCAATGATTCTCCAGTAATTGATTTACTTGCTTGTTTATAACCACAAGAATTGCGTCTGAAATGAAAAGTTCAGCTTTGACCATATTTGGAAGGGTTGTGAATATTAATGAACTCTGCTCTGATGCACCACAGCTTGCACCAATGCCTGTTGACCTCTCTCTCACTCACAACACACACACGGGTTGGTATTGGTGGTTTATGAGGACTCTCCATAGGCGTAATGTATTTTATACAATAAAAAATGCTTATTATATGGCCCTTGTCCTAAACCAAACCCTCACAGGAAACCAGTTACAAATTTGGAATGTCAAGAGATGGCAATAAGTGTGTTTTAAGCAGAGGCATGTCCTTATAAAACACCTTAATGTTGTAATACCTCATGGGGTCTTGCCCATGTCATTATACAAATTGGGTCCTTGTAAACCATCCAAACAGTGTTATGTTACATATCATTATACTGTTTATCTTTAGCTAGTTCTGCACAATTATGTTTATGGATAATTATTGGGATTATTATTCATTCATGAATTTCTATGGTTGTTTGTGTTAACCCTGATATAAAATTAAGAGTTAACACTGACATGAAAAGCATTTTACACACACACATAGACGCATGCACGCACGCAACCACGCACACGCGCACACACACACACACACACACACACACACACACACACACACACACAGAGTGATGTTATACAATTATACAATTTATAATTTGTAAAAACTGTAGAATTATATGTTTATACATTATTATTATTTTTATAATTATTTTAATTATTAATATTATTTATGCACACTGCTAAAAAGCTAAAAATTGTGGGGTAAAACTGCTTTTTTTAAATATTTTTAAACGAGATACATTGTTGTCTTCAGGATGCAAATGATCAAAAGACAAAAAATTCACTTTATATAAATATTTTTATTTTTGTTTACCCAAAATCATCATATTAAAATGATATATGAAGAATTGATGCAAATATGCTAAATTCAGCTTTACATTTAAAATATTATTTGCATAGAAAACCGTTATTTTAATACTGAGAAATATTGTTATTTATCACAATAACACTGCGCAATATTACAGATTTTTTTCTCTATTTATGTTCAAATAAAACACATTAATGATCCTAAAAGGTATCAGATTTTATTGACCGAACACTATTGTCAGTAATGATAAAAAAAGTTTAGCATGAATTTCAGTAGGAAGTGCCATAGTTTGTCATTTCCAATGGAGGCACGCCAAAGAGGCTTTTTGGTTTCTTTTCTTGTGCATCCCAGCCCCTAGCACCCCATCTGATTGATTTAAGAAGGGTAATGTAATCATCCAACTTCACAATTTGTGATGTTGCAATATGTATTTGAATACTGATGATTGTTTCCTTTACTTGAAAGCTCAGATTTGATTAGCATCATTTGTGTTGCTGACAAAGTTTGAGGTTTACTGTATCATCATTTTTGACACTTTAAATTTAGCTTTGATTGTTCAGTGTTTAAACGTTACCACTGCACACACTTTGTAACATTTTATTCGTCAAGAGTCTCTTAAACGTTTAATATGTTTATTTTATTTTAAAGAGATCAGACATTTTGTTAAAATATTTTTGTTTTTGACTATTAAATCTGCCTTAGTAATGTTGGTAAATTAAAATAAAGTGGTTAAACTAAATAAAATCCTTATATTAATTAATTACTAAATTACTAATAATATTATTAATTAATAATAATATTACTAAATTGATTGTTAAAAAATATTCAATAATTATCTATACTGATCGATAAGAAACATGATATCGTGATAATTTTTTTGCTGCATCACCCAGCCCTAATAATGAGACATGAGACATCATAAAATCAAAAAAATACCCCAATCTTTCGAATAGCAGTGCATTAAATATTACACAAGCATTATCTTAAAAATAAACATTTTTTAGAAATAATAAAAATCCATATTTTCACACTAACTAATTCCACACTTACTCAGGCATCTTGTTTACATATATTAAGTTCCACAAGAACACCAAAAAAAAATAAAAATCATCAAATATCTTTGATTTTATAAGGTATTTAGCGCATTTACCAAGCATGGCCACGGGGTTATTTAATATCTAAAGCGATTACATTCAAGCAGTATTTCCAGCACACTGACACACACGTTAGCATGAGATAAAATGAGTCACAGTGTGAAATGTGATTTTGTTCATTCAGTCGACACAGTTCATGTATGGCTGAGAGTCAGGGCTTATGCCGAGGGCCTTTACGGCACACAGAAGCAGACAGGTGCTTAAGAGCTGCCCTCCTAAACACCAGCTCCATTTATGAGCTGCGTCTGTCTTGACCTTTAATGAAATTATCAAGGCTGCCATTAAATTACCAAGATAAGAGTGGCTTTGGCGCGGCAGGAGCCCCGACCGGACTAATCCTACAGTGCGACACATATAAGCGCTGGTGTTCATTAGCTTGTACCTGAGCTGGGGTAACATGATTACTGACCGGGTGTGTGTGTGTGTGTGGACATACAGAAGGCCAAACAACACTGACAGAGGACAGAAGCGGATTCCTGTGCTGAGGAATGTCCTGATGATGTCACTTTCAGAAAAGGAAGGATGATGTCATTAAGGACTTGACTTTTATTTATGAACAAAATAATATTCACAAAAAAGCATTTTTATTAATTAAGTGAATCAAGGAGTCAGGAATGTTTCTCAATAAATATCTTAATAAAAAAAGATATAGAAAAGAAAAATAACAGACCAAGACAAAAATCACACCTAATTTTATGGTTTACAATTGATACTGTTATAAAAGAAATCCATTTTGATTTAATTTTATTAGTTTGCCAATAATTCTTGAATTTATGAATAATTAAATCATAAATTAAATTGATAACGATAATTAAGATATTCTATTACGTTCATTAATATTACACACAATATATAAGTATTACAAAATTATTATTTAATTATATAAGCAATGCTAAACTACTACTAATTCTAATAGAAAAATAACAATATTAATAATAAAATAATAATAATAATAATAATAATAATAATAATAATAATAATAATAATTATTATTATTATTATTATTATTATTATTATTATTAAATACTACTACTATTACTATTATTATTATTATTATTATTATTTCTACAAGTCATTATAAACCTACTATTTTGCAGCACCAATAATAGTGGTGGTACTACTACTTCTACTACACTTATTATAACTGTTACTATTATTATTACTATTATTATTTATTATTAATAATAATAATAATAATAATAATAATAATAATATTTATTATTGTAAAAGTAATAGTAATAATATTTCTTTTAATATTTTTCCTTAATCTGGATCATCATCATCACTATTATGCAGCATCTAATTGGGGATGCAACGATTTTGGTTGTACAATTATAGTCTGAGGAATAATCATGGTTTCACGGTTATCACAATTATTATGCATTTATTCATTTCAAAACATTACTAGCTCAGAGAATGGCATGAAAACTCATATTTAAAGTGTTATTCATTGCTGCTTAGTAACAAATACTACAGCACAAATAAATAATAAAAAACAGACAATAGTCCATTTCTCTTTAGACTTCAAAATAAATGAAAACAAGTTTTTGGCATTAAAATATAAGTAATAATTTTACACTGCAAATAAATGACAGAACAATGAATAAATAAACAAATTATTTAGGATAAATAAATAAATCAAAAAGTATTTGTATAATGTAAATCTAAGCTAAATATTAGCTAAGTATTTCCCTTTTAAAAGAACAAATATAGTCAAAGGCCGCTGAACCTCTGTCTGAAAGGCACTTTTTAATTTTATTACAAAATATTACCATTACAGTTTTTTTCTGCTATTTCCTTTTGTATTTTATTTTGCTCTTTAGAGTAAAATGTGTATCAAATCCAAAGTATAAAGCTGAACGGTCAGTTCTTGTCACGTGACTCGCAGTGCGCTCGCACCATTTTTTCAACTAGGTGCACCTGGAAAGCATGAGTGTGTCACGTAGCTTCCAATATGCTTGTGCAAGCAGCGCCCCTCCATTGGAAATAGCGAACTTGCGGGCTCAAAAGATGGGATATGTAAACGGCTCTTAGTTAAAAGCCTCAGCCATAGTTAATCCAGCATGCATGGGTATTTGCCTCAGTGTACAAGCTCAGAAATTTAAACTAGCACACAGTTGGCATAACTTTGCAGTAGTTTTGTTCCATGCAGAAACGCAGTATTGAGAAGCTTTTACCATTAATTAATCGTGACGAAGTAAAGCACGGTTAATAGTGAAACCGTTTAATCGTTGCATCCCTACATCTAAATACTGATAATAATAATAATAATAATAATAATAATAATAATAATAATAATAATATTTAAAATAATATTCTTTAAAAAATAATAAAATAATTATAATAATAGAAGAATACATTACACTGTATAACATCTTTCACTTTGAAAATTCCATTGTATGATATTCTGGCACAATGGTGAAAAAATAAAAATAAAAATCCCTGTAGTCAAAACAAGCAAGTCCAATTGTCAAACAGCTTGCAAAGTAAGTCATGCAGATACCATAGGAAAATGAACCCATTGCCTCTTTCATGAAGGTCTAAATTTGTATTTATAGGCAGAACAGAGGTACTTGACCCCCATTTCTTCACTTAACTTTCCATTACGTACACCAAACCCATCCTTAAATCACACTGCGATCAAACACAGTCATGTTAGAAAGTCGACAAGTGAAGGTAGACCTCACGATCAGTTGTGATGCTGTACAGTATCATTATAATGCCAGACACAATTACAGTGTAGCGCAGTCTCAGACACACACAGTCCACACAGCCTGACGTTTACAACTCTATGGGGCTCAATCAGACAAAATGTCAGAATTAAACTTCGCTTTCTAATAAATCCACTGATATTTCAATGACATTTTAGCCAGGTGACAGACTTGAAATCAATCTCACTCTGAGCACAGTTCAAAGCCTAAAATGAGCATTAATTAGGAAAAAAGGAAAAATCTTTAAAACAAAGTCTAAAAAATACTCGAAAGGAAACAGTGGATGACTATTAAAATCACTAAATGCAGAGAAATTGATAAATTTCAAACAGTCTTAATTATTTCATAGCTGTATATAAAAAAATGTATTTGTACCAAAAATCTACCATGTTTTGCATCGACTTACAGCAGCAGATCTTCATAAACATACTACTTCAGATCTTAAAAAAGCTTTTTAGTAATTGATGATCTTTTAAAAGCAAGTGAACACGCTTAAGGTGGCCTAAAAAAGCGGCATCAAAATTTAATAGCAGCAAATTTAGCAAGCTCTCAGATGTTCCAAACACGTCAACATGAGCTCAGCGGCGTCGAGAAATCATCCTGTCGCTGCTCCGCCGAGGACAGCAACACATCTGTTTACCCAGGTACAACCAGTCCTCTAATTAAAGGAATAGTTCAACCAAAAATTAAAAAAAAAATGAAAATAAGCTGGTAATTTAAACACCAGCAGGCCATCAAAGATGTAGGCGACTTATTTACTTCAGTAGAACATTAAGAAAGATTTTTTTAGCTGAAACTGAGGTCCTTGGGGATTCACAGAATTCAAGTCAACAACTATCAGCTCAGAGTGTCCAAAAAAACACTGATTAACAAACCGTCCACAACAATCTGGAGTATAACTTTCTATTGCACACTGATTAAATCAAAGTCGCAATACTTTCTCATACGTAGTTGTACACAGCACCTTATAACAATATACAATGCAATACTTTCTCCATACGCATTTGTGCACAGCACCTTATAACCTGTATATTTATAACAAATCTGTACACACAATTCCACATCCAGATCTTTTTTGACTAACTGCATCTCTGTTTAATGTTTATCGTCTTTTTTTTCTCATATTTATTTTGTGTACATGTACACTGGAATGCCAAAACAAATTTCTTGTGTGTGAAGCACACTTGGCAATAAAACTGATTCTGATTCTCCAGGATGCATCTGTAAAAGTTTCAGCTCAAAATACCCGTCAGATTAATTATTATACAATTTTTTAATAAACGCAAATGAGCTGCTTCTCCCTGCCCACCGTTCCCAAGTGAGTCTGTTTCTCCTGCATTATGTCAGTTTATGAGTGCAAAATACCTAATAAGTTTATTTGATGTACTTATGGAGTTTATTCGAGCCTTTCTGAAATTCTGAATCACACACAAATGGCATTACAAAGTTTGCAGCACACACTCACACGTTTACTGAAACTATGCGGTTGTGGTGATTCCAGCGGTTATGAATGCTATAGCGATTTTATTGTCTTTATTCCAAACATGCTATGTTTTAAAACGTTTTAAACTTGTGTAACAGAGGCTAGGTAACAAATTGCTACACAGGTAAACCTCACTCCTATGACTTCCATACAAAGAACCGCCACAGTTCGATCCCATATGAGATGCGTGCAGTAGGACTGGTGGGTTACACGTGGGGGCTCGTACAGGATGGGTGTGATGTTTAGGGAAGGGGAGTGTAACAGAGGCCAGCTAGCAAAGTGCTATGCAGGTAAACCTCCCTCCTCTAATGTCAAAATGTTCTCTAGCAACAGACGCTAGAGGCCATGGTTTTTAGCCTCATTGTTAGAGCAACCGACTCCCATACAAAGAATCACCGGTTCGATCCCAGCTCAGAACGGGATGGGTGCAGTAGGACCGATGAATTACATGTGGGGGCTCGTCCGGGATGGGAGTGAGGTTTAAGGGGGGTGAGTGTAACAGAGGCCAGCTAGAGAAGTGATATGCAGGTAAACCTCACTCCTCTGACCTCTAAAGGTGCTCTTGCAACAGACACTAGAGGCCATGGATTTTAGCCTTCTTGTTAGAGCAATCAACTCCCATGCAAAGAATCGCTTATTCAATCCCAGCTCAAAATGGGATGGGTACAGCAGGATGGGCTAAAAGTGGAGACTCGTCCAGGGTAGGAGTGAGGTTTAGGGGGGGTGAGTGCTACAGTGGCCAGGTAGCAAAGTGCTATGCAGGTAAACCTCACTCCTCTGACCTCAAAAGGTGCTCTCGCAACAGACGCTAGAGGCCATTGTTTTTAGCCACCTTGTTTGTGCAACTGACTCCCATACAGTGAATCACCGGTTCAATCCCTTCTCAGAACAGAATGGGTGCAGTAGGACCAGTGGGTTACACTTGAAAAACTAATTCTTGAGCTGCTGCTACTGATTACAGAGAGTTGGAACAGATCTTTTAGACCCAGTTTCTTTGCAAGTCCTGTTCTGTGGACATGTTTATATGCATTACTATGGTGACATGTTAATGAGCGCCTGTCAATCAATTCAGTGGGTGGAGAAAACCAAACTCCTACGTCACATTGCAATGGGCCTTAAATCAATGAGATTTGGATCCTTGAGTTTCCATGACCAACAGGTTGAATAGTAACTGATCTAAGCACCATATTTGAAATAGCAGCAGAACACAACATTGAACACATTATCGCTTCTAAAGTCTATTAAAATTACAGGGTGTTGCATGAATGCATTATTATGGCTAGTGACCTGCGACTATAAAAACTATGTCATGCTGCATGAATAAATTGGATTTGCTGTGTTTAGATGTCTATGTAAGTTGTCAGCTAGATAAAAGGTATAATAGCGCCATTGAGCCTGGACTCGAACTCGAGACGCCTGGTGCACATTGACCTTTCTAATCCCAAATTTGCAATCATTTGCCAATTAGTTCTTGAGAAAACATTGACAATTTATTTAAAGTCTACAAATATAGTCACATTCTCTTGAACCTAGTCTCGTGTCTTGTGGGATATGTCTCGTAATAGTGTAATAAAGTTCAGTTTCGGCGTCCTGAGTTCGAGTCCAGGCTCATAGACCTTTCCTGATCCCTAATGTGGTCCCAGTTGAGTTTGAGACAACATTTTGCAGTGTTTACATATATATTACTAATCTCTAATTACTAATTTAATCGATTAAAATAAAAGTTTTAATTCATAAAGACCAAGTTGATTTCAAAATGTACCTACATTTTGTGATTTTGCGTTTCAGTTGAATTGAAGAGTGAATTTTATTGTCAATTTTAGACCTTTAATTTTAGCTCTTCAATTTTATCATTGACGATTTCTTTAAATTCTAAAAATATGGTCTCCATCTAGTAAACCTACTCTTTAGTTTCTAGTAACAGTGTTTTGATTCACAAGACTATATATATCAGTAGCCACGAAAATATATTTAGTTTTTTGGACTCTCAAAGTACCCATAACCATAGACTTGCATTTTATGAATCACCAACAACCCCAATTTCAGTAAAAAATATTCTTTAATCATGGCAAAGACCTCCCTACATCTTAAATGGTCATGAGGGTGAGTAAATTAACAGCAAATTGTCATTTTTGCGTGCCTCATTCCTTTAACGAAGAATCTGACAGTTCTTAATGTTAAAGACGAGCGCTGATCAAGAAGCTTCGTTATTGTCAAGCGCTTGTAATGCATCCCAGGTCGAAAAAAAAACGCCTCATTTCTCTCCCCACCTCGTTTGGTGACAGCGGATTTACGGCAAACAGATTTATCCATGATCAAACGTGGCTGAGGGCCGAGCTGCTCGTAAATCAGCCTCCCGGCCATTTCCACGCCCGCGCTGCGCTCTTCTCTGCTGATTTACGCTGCTAAATTAGCTCCAATTTCCAGCCTGATCACACTCTCGGATTTGAATAGAGCCAAAATGAGCCACAAAATGGCCGATGGAGTGGTCATTCCTGACCTGCTAGAGGAGTTCAGCTCCAGTCGAAGATGCTAACATGGCGAAAATGTAAAAGCGGAGGGGAAAAAAATGAAGGCAGGTGATGATGAAGAAGAAATTAAAATACTTGCAGCTCATGCATGATTATGAGGATTAGAGTGACTCAGTTGATGGTGCTCGGAAAGAAAAGCTGGGTTATTGTGCGAGCCGCAGCGCACGCTAGAGCCGAAGCACGGGGATTTGACGCTTTTTAAAAGGCATTAATCAATTTGAACACTGCGACAGGGACACTAATCTGCCGGATTCAATCATGTATCATACGTCTAGGAGAGGCTGCAGAATGAGAATTTTTCACCCTGGCCTATTTATCTTTATAAAACATAAACATGATCACTCTGCATCACGGGCGGCGTGTGTAATAGGATACGTTTCTTCATTTGAGAAAAAAATAATAATAATAAAAATGCATATGTTGTAGTACGCTAGCATGCTACTCTTACTAGATTAGATTCAACTTTATTGTCATTACTACACGTAAAAGGCAACGAAATGCAGTTTAGGTCTAAGCAGGATTGCAATAGCTATGGTGATATTTACTGATGGATGAACTATGAACATTTTATACAGGTTGTATTAACTATGAACAAAGGTATACAATAGACGAATGTACAAATTGCTATTAATAATCAGAGGTATGCAGATAGATACGAACATAATTACAAATGTATATGTACAATTCAACGAAGTGAATTTGGTAAAGAAAATACTAATAATACAATACAGAAGAGCTGAAGATACTGTATCCCACAATGCAATGGGCTGGAGCTGACCTTCCATTTCAAATGTGATGAACAACCTTGGAGTCATGTAAGATCCTGTCTGAGCAGAATCGCTTTCTCAACAGCTGATCTAAGATTGATGGTGAATTGTTCTTGTTTTTTTATAAGGTATTATTTCAGGTTGTAGGTTCATTCCACTGTGGAAACCCCTGAAAATGAAGGGACTAAGCCTAAGAAAAATGAATGAATGAATGTATTATATTCGGTTAAAAGACATTATAATAATAATTTAGCACCACTAGTATATTGTAATTATTATTATTAACAGTTCAATTTTAATATTCATTCATAATTATATTAAAGTTAAAATTATACAAATATTCTTGCAAAATACTAAGGATTAATTAAATAATTTAAAATGTTTTTAAAATTAATTAAAATATATTATTGTTGATTTGTGAAGAATGTTTTGTAATAAAAAGTGTTTAAAAATTATAAAATCTTATATAAACCCAAAGATAGAAGCATAATAAAAATAAAAGTATGATATTTTTCATTATACTTTTGAGTTTGCAGTTGCAGTTTTAGAATTTATAATTTTGTTCCATTTAAATATTTTATTTTATTTTATATATATATATATATATATATATATATATATATATATATTTGTATGTGTGTGTGCGTGCATATTTTCCTATTTGTTCTACATATGTAAAACTTTCAGAATTTTCTTTGTGTTTGTAAAAATAAAATCATAAATAAAAGAATGTTAAAAAATAAAACAATTACAAATTATAAACAGTAACATGACCTTTTAAACATGCATTTCCATAAAAATTTAAATTTACAAATAAATAAAATGAAAATTAAAAATAAATCACTAAATAAAATAAAAACAAATAAAACTAAATAAAATAAAAAACAAACAAAAACTGATAAATAATAATAATATAAAAATAAAATAAAAACAAATAAAAATAAAAAAGTTAGCAAATAATAAAATAAAAATAAAAAGATAATAAAACTAAATAAATTAAAAACATTCATTCATTCATTCATTCATTCATTCATTTCTTTTCAGCTTAGTAGCTTAGTATTAATCAGGAGTCGCCACAGCGGAATGAACCGCCAACTTATCCAGCATATGTTTTACGTAGAGGGTGCCCTTCCAGCTGCAACCCATCACAGGGAAACACCCATACACTACCATTCACACACATACACTACGGACAATTTAGCTTACCCATTTTACCTATACCACATGTTTTTGGACTGTGGGGGAAACCGGAGATAAAATAAAATAAAATAAAATAAAATAAAATAAAATAAAATAAAATAAAATAAAATAAAATAAAATAAAATAAAATAAAATAAAATAAAATAAAATAAAATAAAATAAAATAAAATAAAATAAAATCTTATGGTTTTATAAAGTTAGCAGCCAATCTAATGGTTTAATAGAGTTAGCAGCCAATCTAAATGGATCAACTTTACTCTGGCTGCTATAAATGCTAGTAAGATGTTTTTCTTCACATATATAGATTTTGTTTTTTGGTACAAAAAAATGCAATATATTCCTGGAAACGACCTCATTGAACACAATGGCTTAAAGGTGTTATACTGGAAAAAATGCCTTCTGTTTCACTCACCAACTATTTTTAAAACCAGCAGAGAGCATTCAGTATATTTAGTAGTGATGACTTCCTGCTTTTGTGAACAGTACAGCAAACACAAGGTCGAGGGGACAAGAGGTCAGCGGTGTGATGGGCCATTCAGCTGATTTACTACATTTACCTTCACATCTTACCTGCTAAACACACTGTACACCATAAACCAACAGAAAAACATCCGATTAAAGATTCAACGGCATAACATACATCCATTCCTGCATGTAACACACACATATCATATACGCACACTCACGCTCAGCATAGGTGTGCCATAAAAATAAAAAAAAGATATCCTGACAAGCTTGGGTTTATTTCCCAGCGGTCAGATTATATGGTTGAGACGGCAGGATCCTTCGGCATGTGAACAGCACAGGTGCAGGGCAAAATAGCAGCCCGGATTTATTTTCATTTGCTGTTGCGTTTGCTGCTGAATATCTGAGGTGGCTGGAAATGCTGCTGTCAGGCTACTGGTTTAAACAGTCGCTTGTAAAAAGTACAACAGGAGGCAGAGAATTCCTGCCGGTGCAGACTGGTAGATTATTACTGCAGTTCAGAGACATCAATGCAGTGTTTCACACGGATGGGACAAAAAGATACGGTTTTGAATTGACGGCATGGTGGCAGAGTAAATTTGCAAATAAACAAAAATAATAATGATAGTAAAATAAATTAAATAATACAAACAAAACAAAATAAAATAAAATCAAGAGGCGTCACGGTGGCACAATGGGTAGCACGATCACCTCACAGCAAGAAGGTTGCTGGTTCTGGCCTTGGCTGGGTCACTTGGCATTTCTGTGTGGAGTTTGCATGATATCCCCAAGTTCACGTGGGTTTCTTCCGGGTGCTCTGGTTTCCCCCACAGTTCAAAGACATGTGCTATAGGTGAATGGGTAAGTTAAATTGTCCATAGTGTACGTGTGTGAATGAGTGTGTATGGATGATTTTCAGTGATGGGTTGCACCTGGAAGGGCATCCGCTGTGTAAAACATATGCGGGATAAGTTGGCGGTTCATTCCGCTGTGGCGACGCCAGAATAATAAAGGGACTAAGCCGAAAAGAATATGACTGAAAATAAAATCAAAACTAAATAAAATAATGACAAATGAAAATATATAAAAACTAATAATAAAATAAAAAACAAATAAAATATAATACTATAACAATAAAACAAATAAAATTAAAACTAAACTAAATAAAATGAAAAGAAACAAAATAAAAACCAAACTAAATGAAAATAAAATAAAACAAAACAAAATAAAAAATAATAATTAAAAAAATATATTAAAAACTAAACAAAACAACACAAAAAGAAACAAAATAAAAACAAAACTAAATGAAAATAAAATAAAAACAAAATAAAAATGTAATTAAATTAAATTAATAAAAATAAACAAAATAAAAACAAAATAAAATGAAAACAAACACAAAACAAATCAAAAAACAACGAAATAAAATCATCATGAAATGCTAAATGTTGAAGCCAGTAAATTCCTAGGTGCATGAGTTAGTTTATTTTTACATGCATAAATAAATATTACTGGTATGACGCTGATAATCTAAAATTTGCATTTAACAATTACATTATTTACAATATATTGTTTTGAAATGTTTGACATGTTGATTAGTATTTAGATCGCAGGTGTCAAATTCCTGGAGGGCCGGAGCTCTGCACAGTTTAGTTCCAACCCTAATTAAATACCTGATCAAACTAATTGAGTCCTTTAGGCTTGTTTGAAACCTGCAGGTAAGTGGGTTGAAGCAGGGTTGGAACTAAACTGTGCAGAGCTGCGGCTCTCCAGGGAACCGAGTTTGACACCCCTGATTTAGATGAAAGTGTAATGTTGAAATACTTACATTCAAAACATATTCAAATTTGACTTTGATATTAAAAAGGTCACGACAAGAAATGTTTTGATTAACTTAAGTTCCATTAATATACCATTATGCCAAAATATTTTATAAATTAAAATTTTATGTTTAAAAAAAGGTTTGTTTCTTGTATGGTTATTTCCTGATGTTTAAACATTTAACATGATGATAAAATTCTAATAAGACTTTAAATAAATACAACTAAACATAAAATAGATTAAATTAGGTCTAACAATAATTCCGTGAAATTATTATTTTTAATAATAATTTATAACGAGTTAGACTAATCATTTTTTAAAGAACTGATTAAATTCAAGCAAGGGCATATATATTATATAACATATATAGTCTAATAAATCAATCATTTCTGAAAGTGGTTGCTATCCTAAGCTAACCTGTCTAATTTGCAAAGGGAGATTACCAGCCAAAAAGTAAAGTAAAGACTCTTAACTTACTAAACAAACCCACAAGCCTCTATGCTGTGTATCTGTAGTGTGCATCTCACAGTAGTGTTACTTACATCTCACAATGTACAGTTGTATGATCTTTCACTTACATGTCTGAATATTCTTAATAAAACAGACTGTTTAAAGTAATAACTGTGGACAACATTTACCATCGCTAAGTATGAGCTAATAATGTCAAAGCCAATTAAAACACTGCTAAAAAAACAAGCTCTTTTTTTATGGTCACACAGTATTTTGACTACAGCAGTCAAAAAGCGATGTCCCGACTGACTGGACTAGCAGGGACAGGAAGCACTAAAGACTCATGGGTGATTTCCGTACAGCTTGAGAAAAGCGGCTTGCCGTCTCTTTTCTCCTGCCAAAACAAACAAGCCATTGCGAGGGGAGATATGGAGCAATTACCCAGCATCCTCCTGTATTCTCCACACCACATTATATAGCAGGTAGACCAGCACTCTGAAAACCACTCTACACAATCACCACAACACAACCCAGAGATAAAATGAGGCTTTTTGTGGCTAAACCAGTTATTTGTAATCGCCTATTCATATGCCAATAAGAGATGAGATGTGGTGGAAAAAAATAACTTGTAAATCCACTATATTGCGGGATGAATAAGTTCAGGCATCAACAACATGAAAGCATGGATCCATCCTGCCTTGCATCAACGGTTCAGGCTGATGATGGTGGTGTAATGGTGTGGGGGATATTTTCTTGGCACACTTTGGGCCCATTAGTACTAATAGAGCATCGTGTCAACGCCACAGCCTACCTGAGTATTGTCGCTGATCATGTCCATCCCTTTATGACCACAGTGTGCCCATCTTCTGATGGCTACTTCCAGCAGGATAACACGCCATGTCATAAAGCACCAGTCGTTTCAGACTGGTTTCTTGAACATGGCAATGAGTTCACTGTACTCAAATGGCCTTCACAGTCACCAGATCTCAATCCAATAGAGCACCTTTGGGATGTGGTGGAAAGAGAGATTCGCATCATGGATGTGCAGCCAACAAATCTGCAGCAACTGCGTGATGCTATCATGTCAATATGGACCAAAATCTCTGAGGAATATTTCTAGCACCTTGTTGAATGATTAAGACAGTTCTGAAGACAAAAATGGGTCCAAACCTGTACTAGTAAAGTGTACCTAATAAAGTGTCCAGTGAATGTGTATAACCCTGAATTGGCATAAAGAAATGCCATTATTCCACCAATTATAGTAAAATATTTTATACAAATTAATTATTTTAAAAATGTTGAGAAAAAGGTTTTGTTTCTTTATTTCCAAATGGTTAAATATTTAACATGACAGCATTAACAAATAAGACCTTTTTAAAAATAAGTTTAATACAATTAAATATAAAAAATAAATAACAATAATATAATAAAATATATACATTTTATTGTCAATGTGTCAAAATTTTACTGTCAATAAAACATGGTTATTTAATTGGATTATTTATATATATTTTATGTGTATAATTTAAATGGAGTTAAATTTAAAAAGCCATACAAAATTACTTTTTTGTATATTTTGTAATATTTACAACACATTTTTTTTGCAGTTTTTCGCTTTAAAAACTTTTTCAATGCCATTTTAGTGGTAGCTTTTTTAGTTTTTTAATTGTATGTTTTAATTAAGTGATAAAAGGTTTAAAAAGGCAAATATATTTCATTTCAATTATCATATATAATAATCGTACATAATATTTAATTTAAATAATCTCATTTAATTTTTAGTAAGCAACCACAAACTAAAATGCTCAAGCTATTATTTTACTACTCTTTAAAATAAGGAATTTTTTTTGAATATAATATAATATAATATAATATAATATAATATAATATAATATAATATAATATAATATAATATAATATAATATAATATAATATAATATAATATAATATGATGCAATATAATATGATGCAATATAATATAATATAATATAATATAATATAATATAATATAATATAATATAATATAATATAATATAATGCAATATAATTCATTCATTTTGCCTTAGTCCCTTTATTAATACGGGGTCGCCACAGTGGAATGAACCGCCAACTTATCCAGCACATGTTTTACGCAGCAGATGCCAGCGGAATATAATATAATATAATATAATATAATATAATATAATATAATATAATATAATATAATATAATATAATAAAATATAATATAATTTCAAATGAATATAATAAAAATTAATATATTATAATATAACTATAACAAAATACAGCGCAATATAATATAAATTAATGTAAAAAAAACTATATAAATTAATAATGGGAAATATACATACATGTAAACCTATTTTATTACAAGATCTTATTTTTGATGGCAGTCAAATATATTTCAAGCTTTAAAAATGCCAAACATCTACCTTCAAACCCTTTTATGTAAAGCATTAAACATTACACTGCTTCTCCACCAAGTTGCACAATTTCGACTTTTAGTTCTCGATATGAAATATATTCCTTTGATTAACTGCAGGCACATACAAACAGTAATCCAGGCACATTTTAAGCCTCAGGGTGTGTTGAGGAAATTATAGCTTTTCCCAGCGACTCCAGCTAAAACCAGTCCGCACACACTCTCCTGTTCATGGATGAACACACTCGCTGTACATGTATGAAATGATAACCAGCAGCCTCTAATAGTCTGAAAGCATAACAGCGAGCAGATCCGCAAACAAACCGTTTAGAGTTTCATCCTGACACAATGTTTATGAGAGAATACAAACACTCACAAGTCTGTTTGTTGTGATGTTAGCAGTCAATCTGAAGGCCATATGGATGGAGGAGGATCTCGGGAATGTCGTATAATCTCCATCAACAAACAGAGCTGCTTATTATCAGAGCTGTGGGTTTGGTTTATTAAAGGGACAGTTCGCCCAAACATCAAAAGTCTACCGTCATTTATCATTTAGGCATTTGTTCCAAAGCCTGTCAGGGTTTCTTTCTTATGTTCTCAGGACAAATATCTTTATAACTAATGTAAAATTTAAATTTCAACATCTTAAAATGCCACCAAGTAATTTTTTTTCAGCTGTGATCTTTAGTCTTATATTACGCTAGAATTTTCTAAATTTATTAGCATTTTTTTGATGGGATAGTTAGAAGGTATGATGGGATTTATGTTGGGATAATTTGTCAATTATAACTTCTCAATTATTCTGCATTGAATAAATCATGATGTACACTCACCGCCCACTTTATTAGGTACACCTGCTGACTTTGAATGAGGCATGGTTGTTGGTGCCAAACGGGCTGGTCTGATTATTTCAGAAACTGCTGATCTACTGGGATTTTCACGCACAACCGTCTCTAGGGTTTACAGAGAATGGTCCGAAAAGAGAAAATATCCAGTCGGTGGCAGTTCTGTGGGTGCAAATGCCTTGTTGATGCCAGAGGAGTATGGCCAGACTGGTTTGAGCTGATAGAAAGGCAACAGTAACTCAAATAACCACTCGTTACAACTGAGGTATGCAGAAGAGCATCTCTGAATACACAACACCTCCAACCTTGAGGCGGATGGGCCACAGCAGCAGAAGACCACACCGGGTGCCACTCCTGTCAGCTAAGAACAGGAAACTGAGGCTACAATTCACACAGGCTCACTAAAATTGGACAATAGAAGATTGGAGAAACATTGCCTGGTCTGATGAGTTTCGATTTCTGCTGCAACATTTGGATGGTAGGGTCAAAATTTGGTGTCAACAACATGAAAGCATGGATCCATCCTGCCTTGTTTCAACGGTTAAGGCTGGTGGTGGTGATGTAATGGTACACTTTGGGCCCATTAGTACCAACTGAGCATTGTGTCAACGCCACAGCCTACCTGATCATTGTTGCTGACCATGTCCATCCCTTTATGACTACAGTGTGCCCATCTTCTGATGGCTACATCCAGCAGGATAACGTGCCATGTCATAAAGCGTGAATCATCTCAGACTGGTTTCTTGAATATGACAATGAGTTCACTGTACTCAAATGGCCTCCACAGTAACCAGAGCTCAATCCAATAGAGCACCTTTGGGATGTGGTGGAACATGAGATGCACATCATGGATGTGCAGCCGACAAATCTGTTGCAAGTGTGTGACGCTATCATGTCAATATGGACCAAAATCTCAGCGGTATATTTCCAGTACCTTGTTGAATCTATGCCACAAAGAATTAAGGCAGTTCTGAAGGCAAAATGGGGTCCAACCAGGTACTAGTAAGGTGTACCTAATAAAGTGTATAGTGTATAGCTGTATAGCTTTAAAGGAAAGTAAAAGTGGGTTTCTGCATTTCTATTTCTTGTATTTGTATATCTGTATTTCTGCATTCATTGTGTACTGCTATGTATGGTCTTTTTAAATACCACTAAATAAAACATTTATAAAAACTTCAAAATTTGTTAACTTAGAATAAAAATAAACAGCTTTACAACTTAAGCTTACAACATCAAAACTATTTAAAAATAGAGTCTGTGCCATTCTAATTGGCAACTTATTCCTTATTTATCAATATAATGAAATATCAGGACCAGGCTTTTGTACTTGAAAATGTTGCGTGTAATCAGACTAATTACATAATACATTCAGAATGTAAACATGAATAACACTGTACAGATTTGGCAAGTATGACATCATTTTCTCCCATCATTTACTCGCCATTCAATTGTTAAAAACCGATTTGAGATTCTTTCTTCTGTTGAACACAAAAGATATTATTTTGAAGACTGCTGATAGCTGACACCCATTGACTTCCATAGTATTTTTATTCCTACTATGAAAGCCAATGGGTGCAATCAACCTACATTCTTTAAAACATCCTTTTTGTTGTTCAGAAAGACAGAAGCTTGTTCCATTTTGGCCGAACTATCCCTTTCACAATAAACAATGCCACAGCTACCATGCAAGAAGTCGAACTCAATCTCCAGATGTATTTCAGTTTCCAAACAGTTTGATGGGTGGCGATCGCACCAGGGTTTTGAGAGGTATATCAGGACATGTTCGGACACAAATAATCCAGCTCCCACAGGATAAAGCCCGGCTCCCTCAATCTGACCGGAGAAATGGATGCGATCGCATTTATATTCTCCAGTTGAGTGCTGGAACGTGAACACACACCAGACACTGGAGCAGATTTTCCTCCCCATCTACCTCGTTTTAATTATGATGTCTGCTGAGAAAGAGCCAAGTCAGCTTCTCGGAGCAATTTCATTGGCCTCAACATCTAATCTAATTCCTTTAAGGTTAGACACCCCGTTATTTCATTTTGAGATTTTTTTACCTTTATTTTCTGGCATTACATTAAATTAATTTCATTCTAATGAAAAGAAAACATCCCTAATGCACTTACAAAGATTTCTTTTAGACATTTCTGCATGTATACACTTAAAAAAATTCCTGCACAGCAGAACTTGCATAGACCAAATGTCATGGATTTATTCATAAATATATTCTAAAGTTTTTAACAGAGTGATGTGTGTGTACACTGTAAAAACGACATGAGAAAAAGTCATGACAACAAATGTTTTAAAGTACTGTAACTCATTTATTCATTGATTTTCCTTCGGCTTAGTCCCTGATTGGGATCGCCACAGCGGAATGAACCGCCAACTATTCCAGCATGTTTTACACAGCGGATGCCCTTCCAGCTGCAACCCAGTACTGGAAAACACCCATACACACTCACATTCACTCACACACACTCATACACTAAAGCAGGGGTGTCCAAACTGTCTGGAAGTTTCTAGTGTACAAGAAAGAGCTTGATTAGCTGGTTCAGGTGTGTTCACGTTTGGAACTAAACTTTGAAGGACAACTGGCCGTCCGGGACTGAGCTTGGACACCCCTGCACTACAGCCAATTTCGTTTACCCAATTCACCTATACCACATATCTTTAGACTGTAGGGCAAACCGGAGCACCCAGAAGAAACCCCAACACGGGGAGAACATGCAAACTCAACACAGAAACGCCAAATGGCTCAGCCAGGACTCGAATCAGTGACCTACTGTACTTGCTGTAAGGTGACAGTGCTAACCCGTGACTTTAACTTATATAATTCAACTATTTTTTTGTTTGTTTAAATTTTTTTCATTCTAATAAAAAGAAAACATCTAAAATGCACTTCTAAATGTTTCTTTTAGCCATTTCTGCATGTATAAACTTTTTTTTACATTTTTTAATTTCTCAAAATGAGTTTTCCCTGCACAGAACCACTTACATACACCAAACTTCA
The DNA here is from genome assembly GCF_903798145.1 of Danio aesculapii. Taxonomy (NCBI): domain Eukaryota; kingdom Metazoa; phylum Chordata; class Actinopteri; order Cypriniformes; family Danionidae; genus Danio; species Danio aesculapii. Next base: position 44,067,984 of record NC_079442.1, on the reverse strand, counting down.
CAGATTTATTTAATAAATATATTTTGTTATGTAGAATACATTCTATAGTATAGATGTACAAGTTTAACTATAAGATTTAAACTTGATATAATAAAATTATACGATTTTAACAGATTGATATCACTGTAAAAATGATGACAAAACATCATGACAACAAAAGTTTTATGTTACTTTAACTTACATCACCTAGTTTTTTTTTGTTAAACTTAATAATTTAAAGTTAAACTTAATATTTTCAGTCAGTCACTTTGATGTTAAGTTGATTTAAGCTTCACCGCAAATCGAGTCAAGTGCAGTACATGGGTTAATAGTTGAGTCAACTCAAGAAAAAAAAGATTTTTTCAGTGTAGTTTGCCTGATAACATTCAATAACATTTTTTTAAAACAAAAAGATGATGTCCTTTTTTTCTGAATTGCTAATATATATTTTAATGCTTTCTGAATTATGGAGTTATGCAAATAGTTACACAAATAGACTTAATCTATTGTTCAGATTTATAAAAACAAAATTTAACTTAATATTTCAGTCAGTTTGATGCCAAGTTGCGATGACTAGAAAAATTCATTCATTCATTTTCCTTCAGCTTAGTCTCTTTACTAATCAGGAGTCGCCACAGCGGAATGAACTGCCAACAGTTGCATTGACTAGAAAAGTTGATCCAACTAAAAAAAAAAGCAAACAAGATTTTTTTTTTCAGTGTAAATAGTTTGCCTGATTATATGCAACATTTTATTTTCTTCAAAAATTGTTAATATAAGCTTTTTCTGAATTGTTAATTTATATTTTTTATAATTTCTGAATTATTAAGTTGCACAAATAGTTATATAAATAGATTATTGGTCAGATTTTTTAACATAAACGTAACTTAATATTTCATTCAGTTTGATGTTATGATGACTAGAAAAGTTAAGTTGAGTCAACAAAAAAGGGAAGCAAGATTTTTTTGTACAGGTTTGCCTGTTTATATGCAAAAAAATTATTTTATTAAAAAATTGTTAATATACGTTTTCTCTGAATTGTTAATATATATATTTTAATGCTTTCTGCATTATGGAGTTATACAAATAGACTTAATCTATTGGTCAGATATTTAAAAATAATAATAATATAATATTAATTTTACATTTTCTTTCTAAACTGTTAACATATTTTTTACACTTTCTGAATTATAGAGTGATGATAATAGATAATAATCTCTGTAAAAACATGACAAAAAAATGTAACATTACTTAATCCATTGTTCATGTTTTTGCGCTAGAATTATTATTAAATAATACCTCAACTGCATATTTAAACATAAAACCTCTAATGATCGCAATTCTTTACATGATCAATCAACTGGGGATTGACTTATGCAGCTTGTTCAAACTACTTATATAAAATGAATTGAAACAACACCATTGTTACATTTTTGGAGGTTTTATACCTAAATTTGTAAAAATGATTAAATTAACCTAATAGATTTGTTTTGGGACAAAATTAATGAATAGTGTGGAACCCAGCATTTTTAAAGTGTATATTTACCTACAGTATCTTCTGTTAATTCTCTCAATGAACTTTATGCTTTACGTCACTGTGAATAAATATTCTTCATGTCAGGCTGCTGAGTAATGTTAAACTTTAATGCCGACTCGGTTTCTCTCTTTCTTTCCCTCAGTTTTTTTTCATACACAGCTTGAACTATTTACGAGCGCCCGAAAAAGTGACTCCACCCTTTCTGGCTTTAGCTCCCTCGAGGTTCCCTGCGCTTATAAGGGCCGAAACACGGGCTATGAACGACTCAAGCTGTTGTTTCAGGGGGAAAAAAGTTAGTAACTTCTGTGGAGAGCCATCATAAACTCACCAGTGGGCATATTATTCTTTAAACATCCACAGCTGCTGCCTGCTCTGGTCTGGAGGATTGAGTCACAAGGTGCTGCTTTTATTAAGGCTTTGGTGGAGGTTTGTGAACGTGGTGGAATGAAGAAAAAAGTTTTTTTGTTTGTTTTTTGTAGGTCAGACTGGGGCGAAATCTAACAATCTAACACACCGGCCAATGGCCAATGACCTGAGAGAACATACCAGCCAGAGATATATATTTTTTATCAGCCACACTGAAAAAAAAAAAATTACAAGGTTGCCTTGAATTTATAAGTTGAATCAAGCTTACCTTATGAGTTTAACCTAATAGGTTAGTTCACCCCAAAAAAAATTATGTGATTAAAAAATGAAACTTGCTTAAGTCAAGTCATGACGTATGAAATGCTACTTGTGGGTCTAAGTCGCTATTAATTTGAATTGAGAAAATGGTTTATAACCAATTTTAAGTGAATTTGATATGAAATCATGGTGTACACACCAGTCTCTGGACTTTCTGCATCACAGACCTCAATATTCTAACAATATATTTATATATATATTAGTGTATATATATATTAGTGGTTTACATTGCTTTGTAAGCGTTTATTACCATTTGTTGAGTCTCCCTATACAGCTTGATATAGCCCAGAAGCCGTTTCAGGTGAACTTAAGCAGATTGACAGAATTTTCTTTTTTGGGGGGGGGATGTGAACTAAAACTTAAAATTACATTAATACCATTTAAAACAGATTTTACAACTTGACAAAATTAAGTTGAAACATCATTAAATTAGTTAAATTGCGATAAAAAATATTTTGTTTTGCCCTTTTTTACTTTTAAAAGTGCTGGGGGGTCATTGATTTGCATTTTTGAAATCACCAGCAACCATAATTTATACATTTAAAAAATGTATTGTTCAACTAACAAAAAAAAAGCATCATGGACAGCCTGAGCGAGAGTAAATGACCAGCAAATTGTAATTTGAGTAATCTATTATTTAAAGGGGGCCTATTATGTAAAAATCACTTTTATAAGGGGTTTAAACACAATTGTTCATCAGCGGTGTGTGAATTTAGCCAGCCTCTTAATGGTTAAAATTTATTAACTCTACTTTTTATAATCGCACTTCATAACAACAGTCTGCAGAAACACTTTGATTGACATTCTCCCTTTGTACATGTCAAAGGTGGAAATCCCTGCCCATTAGTGACTATCTCTCCCTCATTAGCATAGAGAGCCCTCAGCAGTCCTCGGCCATTACAGTTTTGAATTTGCCACTATGCTGACACAGTGTTTTTAGCTCCGCCCTCTTCTGAAAAAAAGCACAATCTCATTTGAATTTAAAGCGACAGTCACCAAAATGGCACAATATGGATTCAAGCCTAAGTTTCAAAGATTTATAGAAAATGTGTGTGGTATTTTGAGCTGAAACTTCACATACACACTCTAGGGACATCAGAGACTTTTTACATCTTTTAAAAAATGGCATAATGGATAATCTTTAAAAAAAAACTATTCGATCCTTCCAATTCGAATGAGGACTAAAAATTCAAACATCATTCTAGTTTTTACACCAATATAAATCCAAAACTGCCTCCATTTGTCTTCTTAATGTAGTCTACACTATTTTCAGTTTGCTAACCTTTCAAAATTGCATAAATATGTTTGAATTTTACAAACAAAACATTTCATTCTCAGCCAATGTCACTACGGCTTCAATAAAAAACACTTTCCACTGACAAATCACAAACCGATCAATTCCCTACAGATGAAAACAAGTCTCAGTTTCCCACTGAATCTCCAGTTTCCCTCTGAAAGATTTCCAAGTAGCGAAGCAACATGAGCCGTGCACGCTTTCGGCTTCAGATGCAGCACAGCATCACCGAGGGATTAGAGGAGTTTTTGACGGATTAGTCAGTCAGTGCACTTCAAATATAACCAAAATCACTCACGCACAACTTTATATCACTACGACTTCACAATCAAGTAGCAGCAGCAAGAGGAAGCCAAGAAAAGCCCGGTGTAACTGTAAAAAGCTGATTGGCTGGATCTTACCTTCTTGAGGTGTCCGCTGCGAGTGCCCACAAACACCACTGAATGGTCTCCGTATGTGTATGCGGCCACTGATGCCATGCCGTCGGTGCGGTCATCAAACAGAGGAATGCCCTCGATCACCATCAGCCCCCCGAGAGGCTGATTTAAGACCAGGCCGCAGAAATCGTCGCCAATCTGCTTGGGCTATAGGAGGATAAGGAAAAATATATATAGCGTAATTAGTTAACATTGAGAATATTATTTAGTTGCTTATTGTTTATTTGAATTGTTTTTGTTTTATTGGTAACATTAGCTTTAAAAATAGATTTGTAAAAAAATAAATGCATACATAAATAAACAACTTTATAACTATATTTTTTTAAATGTAAAAGACAAAAGCGGTGACCAGGATTTAAAGCAGTGCACCTAAATAAATAATTAA